>NC_057806.1:285117956-285417956 GCF_018294505.1 Triticum aestivum | reverse complement strand
GGCCAACAGGATTAGGATGCGGACGATGAAGAAATTCGACGCCCACGCACCACCCACTTCGTAGCCACTGTCGATGATTTAACCGACATGCTTGACTTTGACTTCGAAGACATCGACGGTATGGACGACGATGTAGGAGACGAACATGAACCAGCACCTATAGGGCACTAGAAAGCCACCTCGTCATATGACATATACATGGTGGATACACCCACAGAAGGCAATGGCGATGGGATAGCGGAGGATGACCCGTCCAAGAAGCAACCCAAACGCCGACGTCAGCGGCGCCGCTCTAAGTCCCGCCAAAGCAGAAGTGATGATACCGGCACAGGAGATAATAACACTCCGGATAGTGCCGAGGAAAACAACAAACCCCTCCAGCAAGATTTAAAGCAGGAGGATGGAGGAGCCAGCTCTCCTGAGAGAGCGGCAAACGGAGAGGAGGAGGATGACAATCACATGCCCCCCTCCGAAGACGAGGCAAGCCTCAGCGACGATGAATTCTCCATACCAGAGGATCCCATCGAACAAGAGCGCTTCAAGCGCCGGCTTATGGCCACGGCAAATAGCCTGAAGAAAAAGCAGCAGCAGCTTCAAGCTGATCAAGATCTGCTAGCTGACAAATGGACTGAAGTCATCGCGGCCGAGGAATATAAACTCGAGTGCCCCTCCAAGATTTACCCAAGGCGCGGGTTACTACCCCGACTGGAGGAAGAAGCGTATGATACGACTGATCGGCCACCTCGTGGCCGCGATAGAGAGGCATTCCAGCCAAAAGCTCAGCCTCCACCCCAACGCCATTCAAATAAAAAGGCATGGGGAGATACGCCAGACCTGCGAGACATATTGGAGGACAAGGCAAAGCATTCAAGATCGATCTGCGGATCACGAGGGCACACCACTCTGCGAGACAACAAACGTCACGCCAGATACAGTAAAAGCAAATCCGGCCGGGCCGAACACAGCTGGCAAGACCCATTCGAGCTACGTCGCAATATAGCCCAATACAGAGGCGCCGCACACCCCTTATGCGTCACAGACGAAGTAATGAACATCAATTCCCAGAAGGATTCAAACCTGTAAACATTGAATCATACAACGGCACAACAGATCCCGTGGTATGGATTGAGGACTTCCTCCTCCACATCCACATGGCCCGCGGCGATGACTTACACGCCATCAAATACCTCCCACTAAAGCTCAAAGGACCAGCGCGGCATTGGCTTAACAGCTTGCCAGCGGACTCCATTAGCTGTTGGGAAGATCTGGAAGTCGCATTCCTCGACAACTTTCAGGGCACCGATGATTTGAGCCACATAATTCAGCAGCCAGAAGAGTCGGCTAGGCAATTCTGGACTCGGTTCCCTACAAAGAAAAATCAAATCGTCGACTGTCCGGATGCGGAGGCCTTAGCGGCTTTCAAGCACAACATCCGAGACGAGTGGCTAGCCCGGCACCTTGGTCAGGAAAAGCCGAAATCTATGGCAGCTCTCATGACCCGCTTTTGTGCGGGAGAAGACAGCTCGCTAGCTCACAGTAATAACATATCAAAGAACCATGGTACCTCAGATACCAAGGACGGCAATAGCAGGTCACGTCACAACAAGCATAAGCGCCGTATTAACATCGAAAATACTGAGGATACGACAGTCAATGTCGGATTCAAAGGCTCTAAACCCGGTCAGCAGAAAAAGCCATTCAAACAAAGTACGCCGGGTACGTCCAGCTTGGACCGTATACTCGATCGCTCGTGTCAAATACACGGCACCCCAGGACAAGGGGCCGCATAGCGATGACGAGGAGGAGCCCTGGCAGATGCACACTGGAGGACAGAAGAGGTTTCCCCCGCAAGTGCGGACGGTGAACATGATATACGCAACCCACATCCCCAAGAGGGAGCGGAAGCGTGCGCTCAGGGACGTATATGCATTGGAGCCAGTCGCCCCAAAGTTCAACCCTTGGTCCTCCTGTCCGATCACCTTCGATCACAGGGACCACCCCACTAGTATCCGTCATGGCGGATTCGCCGCACTGGTCCTAGACCCAATCTTCGACGGATTTCACCTCACTCGAGTCCTATGGACGGCGGCAGCAGCCTGAACTTGCTTTATCAGGACACAATGCGCAAAATGGGTATAGACCCGTCAAGGATCAAACCCACAAAAACAACCTTTAAGGGCGTCATTCCAGGTGTAGAGGCCCACTGCACAGGCTCAGTTACACTCGAAGTGGTCTTCGGATCCCTGGATAATTTCCGAAGCGAAGAGTTAATCTTCGATATAGTCCCATTCCGCAGTGGTTATCACGCGCTGCTCGGGCGAATGGCATTCGCTAGATTCAATGTGGTACCGCATTATGCATACCTCAAGCTCAAGATGCCAGGACCTCGCGGAGTTATTACAGTCAATGGAAACACAGAGCGCTCTCTCCGAGCAGAGGAGCACACCGCGGCCCTCGCAGCAGAAGCGCAAAGCAGCCTCTCAAGGCAATCAACTAGTTCGGCGCTTCAAAGCCCGGACACCTTCAAGCGCGCTCGGGGCAATTGGCAAATAGACCGCCTGGCGCGATCTGAGCTCGCATAGCAATACAGCGGCCACCCCAATCCCAGCCCAACAGCGATATTCGTGCCGCACATACATAATTACGCAATAAAAATACCATGGGAATAGGTGGGGAGGGGGCACAACTGTGGCAGGCCCCAAAACGCGGCCTAAACCGCACTAGGGGCTTCCCGTCTGGTTATTTTTCTTTTTCTTTCAGGACCTTAATCTCTGGAAACACTGTCCGGCAGCACTATTGCAGAACACATGATGCAACAACCAAGGAGGCAGACAACTACGTTATACCACGGAATTCCCAGGTTGATTACAGTAACGAGTGAAATATTCAATTTAATATCATTCCTTAGCTTGCCCTTGGAAGGGACATAGTCCTACTCTTTGCTTATTGCACTATCTGTATCACTCTGCTTTAACGCAATTCTTTTTTAATAAACAATGCATGACATTACGACTATTATTGCATTTTTGTTATATATATATATATATATGTGTGTGTGTGTGTGTGTGTGTGTTCATTAATGACGCCTTGCAACTGTACACTCGGGTACGACCAATACACCAGGGGCTTACATACCCCATAATGCGGTGTGAAAAGTCCGAACACTTTCACAAGTGCGGCACCCCGAACTTATAGCACTATATGCATCAGCTCTGAATCATGTCTTTGGTCAAATGTTGGGTTTGCCCGGCTCCTATGTTTTGGTACCTTATGTTCCGCTCTATCGGCTAAGGTAGCGCTAGGAGAACTACTGAAATTGTGCCCCAATTCTGCCGGGCTTAGCACCTCAGTAGAGAAAGCTAAAACTGACTGTCATGATAAGGCGAGAGACTAGTCACTGTTCGGCGAGGTTTTTCGAGTCCCTAAAGACTTATGCCTCTTAGGGAGAGGGGTCGGCCCTGTCCGGCTTACAGGCGTGTATCGCACCCCGAATTCGGCCTTCCGAATACCAGGGGCTTTGCTGAAATTTAAAATTATAGAATTCTATGGCTAAGTGAGAATGATAAAGCATTATTAGTCCAGTTGCCTTGTTCGTTGTGCTGAGCACCTCCCTCGAAGGACCCAAATATGGGAACAAGAGTGCTCAGGTTTATCCCGAACACCTCAGCACTCGTGGCAAGGGGGCAGAAGCCGAGGACTAGCCATCTCTCAGATTGGATAAATGGCCAAACAGAAGGTAATATCTTAAATTCACACAAGCGTTGCATAGCGCATATGAAACAAGTTTTCATCATATAGGATCACACGAGGAAGTTCACTCAAATATTACATCCTTTGAACATTCGTCCGCTACAAGACGGGCACCCTTCATTACACCCTCATAATAAATTTCGGGGGCCCTTCCTTGATCAGCTTCACAGCGTCTAGCTTGGCCCACTGCACCTTCACACAGGCGAAAGCCCGGCGTGCACCTTCGATGCATACGTACCGCTTGATGACCTCCAGCCGTGGGCAGGCATCCACAAGCCGCCTCACCAGGCCGAAGTAGCTGTCCAGAAGGACGTCGCCAGGCCACAGCCGGACTATAAGGCCCTTCATGGCCTGTTCAACTGCCTTGTGCAGCTCGACCATCTGCTTCAGCTGGTCGCTCATTGGCACCAGATGTTCGGCCTCAGCATACCGAGACCAGAACAGCTGCTCCGTCGAGCTTCCGTCCTCGGCCTGGTAAAATTGTGCGGCATCTGACACACTGCGGGGCAAATCTACAAATGCTGCTGAAGAGCTATGGATCCGGGTAAGTAATCGGTAATTTACTTTTACATGCTTGCTTTGCATATAGAAAGCCTTACCTGCCGCTATCTTCTTCATCATGTTGATCTCCTAGAGGGACTTTTGGGCCTCGGCCTTGGCACTCTTTGCGCTCTCAAGGGCCGCGGCAAGCTCAGACTCTCGCGTCTTCGAGTCAAGCTCCAACGCCTCGTGCTTCGTCACGAGAGCCTGGAGCTCTTGCTGCACCTCGCCCACCCGAGCCTCGTGCCTCTCTCGCTCGGTGCGCTCCTTGGCCGCGTTATCTTCGGCCTTGGTTAGCGCTTGCTTCAAGGTCGCCACCTCGGTCATGGCCCCTGGCAAACATACAATGATCCTGTCATTTGGCAATCGCGTCCTTTTTTATATATAAATATCTATAGACGGGGTATTACTTACCCCTGTTCTCCTCGAGCTGCCTCTTGGCAAGGCCGAGCTCTTTCCTGGACCCCTCGAGGTCCTGCTTCAGTACGGCGACCTCCGCACTCAGTGCGGCGAACGCCAGCAGCGAAGCCTGCATACGCATATTGACATACTTATATTAGACTCCTGTGATATTATTTGATCCTCTGTTCGGCTTTTCTTTGTGAACACCGAACAAAGCATCAGGGGCTACTATCTATGTGGTAATATTTCTACTACATTTTAAAACACTTACCTCAAAGCTTGTTAGAAGGATGGCACAGGCTTCAGTCAATCCGCTCTTGGCGGACTGAACCTTCTGGATCACCGCACTCATGATAGTGCGGTGCTCCTTGTCGATGGAAGCGCTACGAAGCGCTTCCAGCAGATTGTCCGGTGCCTCTGGATGGACAGAGGTCACTGGCACAGGCGTCTTGCCCCTCTTAGAAGGAGGCCGCGAGCCCAAGCCCGGAACCGCTGGAGCGTCCGGCGCGGTGTTCGACTGAGGGCTGAACTCGGAGCTCTTGGGGGCCCCATCCCCGCGGCTCCCGGAGTCCGGAAGGTCGCCTTGAGGCGCCTCCGGGACAGTCTCCCCTCGACCCGGTGCCTCTTGAGAGAGCACCTTGGCGTCGTCAGCAGGATGAGGGGAGGTGGCGGTCGGGACTGGATCGCTATCCATGTCTGACAAGCCCAGGGAGCCGTCCGATGATACATCGATGCTGGTTCGCGGCGGCCTGCATAATCATGTTCAGCATTAGGGAAAGCAGTGCAACAAAGGAACGCTATGAGTTACTCTGGTATCCGAATACTTACGATCTCCCCGGGGGCTTGGCCCGGGGCAACCACTCATCTTCGCCCTCGTCGGCGGCGGTGGAACTGTCCGGAAGGAGAGTCCTCCCCTTCTTGGACCCTTCGGCCTCCCCAGTTGGGGCGGCCTTCCTTTTATTGTCTCCCCCGCCTGGAGGGGGAGCATCTTCTTCTTCATCCTCATCTTCGGGGGAGGAGTGTGCCGCAGATTTATCGGACGATGAGTCTGATAACACCTGGCGTCGGAAACTCTTTCAGGTTCCCTTGGCCTTCTTGGTATTCTCCGGCACCTTGTAAGGAGCCAGAGCCATCATCTCCATTAGGAGAGTGCTCGCAATATCTTCAGGCAAAGGGGCCGGACAGTCGATCTGCCTCGACATCTACACCCAGTCTTGTCAAAGGCCTGGAGATTAGACCCCGCACATAATTAAGCTAGGGAAGATAAATGTCTTACGTGACGTATTGAACTCACCAAACGCGCTAAGCGCTTTGCGCTTAGTCCACGATCCTCGGCGAGAGAAGGAGGGACCTCGGTGCCCTTGAACAGCACCTTCCAGACGTCCTTCTGCGTCGTATCAAAGAGCTCGCTCAGAGTCTGGTGCTGGGCCGGGTCGAACTCCCATAAGGTAAAATCCCGTTGTTGACACGGGAGGATCCGACGGATGAGCATGACTTGGACAATGTTGACAAGCTTGAGCTTCTTGCTGGCCATACTCCGGATACATTTCTGGAGTCCGTCTAGCTCCACCGATGAACCCCACGACAGGCCCTTCTCCTCCAGGAAGTGAGCCGTGTAGGGAATCCGGATCGAAACTCGGGGGCTGCCGCCCATTTGGCATCGCGCGGCTCGGTGATGTAGAACCATGCCGACTGCCACCCCTTTATTATCTCCAGAAAGGAGCCTTTGAGCCATATGACATTGGGCATCTTGCCCACCATGGCTCCGCCGCATTATGCTTGTTGGCCTCGTACCACCTTCAGCTTGATATTGAAGGTCTTTAACCACAGGCCGAAGTGGGGCCGGATGCGGAGGAAAGCCTCACACACGACGATGAACGCCGAAATGTTGAGGATGAAGTTCGGGGCCAGATCATGAAAGTCTAGCCCGTAGTACAACATGAGACCACATACGAATGGATGGAGGGGAAACCCTAGTCCGCGGAGGAAGTGGTGATGGAAAACTACCCTCTCGTGAGGTTCCGGGGTAGGGACGATCTGCCCCGCGGCGGGTAGCCAATGCGCGATGTTCGCGGCTAGGTATCCGGCTCCGCGCAGCTTCTTGATGTCTCTCTCTGTGACGGAGGAGACCATCCACCTGCCTCCCGCTCCGGACATGATTGGAGAAGGTTGAGGTGGGAAGTGCGGACTTGGGCGCTAGAACTCGAGTGTGCGAAAACAGATGGGTAAGGGAGGAAGAAGGCGTGGATAGAAAGGTGAATCCTTATCCCTTTATATGAGCGGACGAAACTAAGCGTCCCCACTTGCCTGGTAAAACTCGCTTATCCCCCAAGCGCCACAATTGATGGCGCGGTTGGCTTACCCACGCCCGTATTGATGAGAATCTCGTAATAAGGGGACACGATCTCTGCTTTGAGAAGACGTGTCGAAAAACTGCCTCGTGTTATGTGCGGGGCTGGTTAAAGGAAATGGTTCGAATAATCACCTGGCCATGACATAATGTCATGCTGCCAAAACAAGCGAGCAAATTAGATCTGCGGAAATATTATTCTCTCTACGATGGAATGTGGAACTTATTTTGCAGGGTTGGACACTATCCTCGTATTCAAATTCTTCTGTGATGTATTTGGAGAAGGAATCTGCCTTGCAATGCCGAAGACAATACTGCGCGTCGGACTCATCGTCATTGAAGCCTGGTTCAGGGGCTATTGAGGCAGTCCTGGATTAGGGGGTCTCCGGACAGCCGGACTATCTCCATTGGCCGGACTGTTAGACTATGAAGATACAAGATTGAAGACTTCGTCTCGTGTCCGGATGGGACTCTACTTGGTGTGGAAGGCAAGCTAGGCAATACGGATATGGATATCTCCTCCTTTGTAACCGACCTTGTGTAACCCTAACTGTTGGGGATATTACTACTGGAGGTAAACCGGCCTTATGTAGCCGGATTGACTCTTTGAAGATTAGAAGCCCATGAAGGTGTGAGGATAATGGCGCTTTAAGGAAGGCCCAAGGCCCAAAGGCGGGTTATAGCCTGTAAATGTAAACCGACCTAGTCAAATAACTTGTATGATAAGATAGGGAGAGTAGAGACCGAACCGGACACGTTTATGATCCGACTTCGGGGCTCTGTAGTCCGGCGGGCGTCAACCTATGTATATAAAGGGACGACCCGGGCGCGGTTTAGGGACAGACAACAACAACTCGAGAGCCAGAGAAAGCGGATTCGCTCCCTGGCCTTCGAAACCCTAGCAATACCAATCACAACTAGACGTAGGCTTTTACCTTCCTCGAAGGGGCCGAACTAGTATAAAATTCCCCGTGTCCCTTGTCCGGATTAACCCCTTAACCTAACCCGTAGCGATGGCTCCACGACTAAGTCCTTTCATGAGGACATCTGCCGTGACAAACCCACGACAGTTGGCGCCCACTGTGGGGCTATCACATGATGGTTTTGAGTTCTTGAAGGGCAGCTTCGATGGACTTAAGGGATACGCTGTGGGCCGGATGACAAAGAGTCGTCGCGGCAAGCTCTACATCGACAACGCAGGATGGGGTCCCGAGGCCGATTCAATCAAATACGGGTACTGGGTCCCCTTTGGTGGGATTCACGTCTTCATCAGCAAGATCGGTGGACCGGCCCCCGAGCCGGACATCTACACCGACATCATCGAAACGGGTCGGCGTGCAAGTTCTTCGCCGGTTCAGCCCGAGGCAAGGCATGTTTTCGTAGGTGTCATCCATGGATCGAGGTACGAGGATGGACTGGTGTTCGATGGAGAAACCGTAGTCTGTTCTGATAACGAGTCTTCTGGAGAGACCGAATCACTTTACCAGTTGCAGGACGGCCGAATTGAGGGAGGATCCGAGGGCAACAGTATTCCGGATTCCCCCGGTCTACCAAACCGGGCCGCCATCTTCATGGCCGGCACACAATCGGCGCCTCATTCATCTACCGCCGTAGCAATGCTCTTCGGTTCAACGACGGCCACACCAGCAGGGGCAGGAAGCTCGGTGCCGCCTCCGGCCCAAGTCTTGTCTGATTTGTTCGACGCTTTGGCAGCGTTGATGTCCGCGGAGGTGGATGCAGCAGCCAGGGATCAGCACAATGCGGAGATTGCAAAGGTGAAAGATCAGATAGCCCAGGCTAAAGTGGACCTGGCAACAGAGAATGCTAGGATGGCTACAGAGCGGGCTGAATTGGAAGCACAGGCCTACCGGATTAGACTGGATCAGAATGCTTCAGAGGAAGTCCTGAGAAGAAGGTATCGATCACGTCTCCCGTCGGTTTATGAGCCGCAAAATCTTTTCAACACACCAGGTGCAGGAGCTGGTAACCAACCCATGCTGAACCGGGCGGGGGCGCCGGGAACAGGAGCGCTGGTTCAGCCACGCATGACGGACCCGCCTCGCCAGAACAACGTTGTGCCATCGACGCCGCCCGGGCATTATTCCAACCCGTTGGACAACATTGTGGCTGCCGCTTCACGCCTGGCGGCCCTCCCAACCGACGGTGAGTCACCAGTTGGAGTGGTAGCACGTCGGGCCAGGGATCTCCTTCAAACAGCACTAAATCAACAGCAGGCGTATTCACACATTCGTGAGAGGATCCATTCCACTCCCCGTCCAAGCCGGAGTTATAGCAGACACGTGGAGGACGAACCGGCCGTTTCCAGTAGCGCACGTCGCCGAAATTCACCACGAGGGAACAACCCGGCCGGGGGAGGTGCTAATGCGCAAGATGTTGTGGACCATGGCCGCGCACGTCAGGAGGCCGAGTTGACGGCTCGACACGGAGCACGACAGCATACTCCGGTTCACCCCACGACCTCCGTGGAGCCAGGGGTGATGTTCAGTTCCTTAGGGGTGCCGTGTTTAACTCCCGCTTTGCGTAATGTGAGACTGCCCAAGGATTTCAAGGGACCTCGTAAGGTACCAAATTACACCGCCGATTTGCAACCAGAGGCGTGGGTGGAGAGCTATGAGATGGCAATGGAGATGTTAGATGTGGATGAGGCAGTGTGTGCTAAATATTTCACCATGATGTTGGAAGGAATAGCTCGCACTTGGTTGAAGAGCTTGCCGACCAACACTGTTGGATCATGGGCTGAATTGAAGCACCGGTTGATCCAGAACTTCAAGGATACGTGCAAGCAGCCAATGTCAATCGTAGATCTGGCCGCTTGTGTCCAAGAGGAAGGGGAGTCCACGACCCATTGGGTCAAATGGGTCTCGGTGATTTTGCATTCATCAGATCGTATCAATGCAGACACTGCAGTGTTAACATTAGATGGCAATTGCCGTTTCAAACCGTTAAAACAGAAGTTGGGAAGGCTCAAACGTCACTGCAATGACATGTCAACACTCATGGCCGCTTTGGTTAAATATGCCGATTTAGATAATACCAAGGATCCGGATTCAGAGGAAGACAAACCGGAGAAAGGTAAGAAGAACGGCAATGCCAAAGGTCAACAACATAATCCGGCAGGTCATGGAAACGGTGGTAAGCGCAAGGCCGACAGTAGCTTGGACTTTGTTGCAAATACCAACGCGCAGGAGAATGGCCAGCGCCGTAAAGGCAAGCAGCCCCAGAGGGGTGGAGGTTCAGGCAACAATTTGGAGCGCTTGTTAAATCAGCCCTGTCCAAAGCATGGATCGAAGGAGAAGCTGACATCACATCTTTGGAAAGACTGTTATATCATGCGCGATTTCAAGAATTCCAATATGTTCCAATATGACAACGGCCCGCCAGGTGGTTCAGGAGGAGGTTTCCACGGGCCGGGTTACGGAGGTGGTGGTTCCGATTCAGGGTTTCCAGGCAACCAAACCGAACATATCAATAAAGGGCACCAAGGCAACCAGGCAGGTTACAAGCATCAGGGGAGTCAGCAGCGGCAGTAGCAGTCGAGTTATCAGAGCAATCCCAAGTAGCTGAACAGCGGGCAATATCATGTCTTCACTACTAGTTTGTGCAAACATGATCAGAAGCTTCACAAAAGGGCAGTAAATTCTATTGAGCCGGCAGTACCTCAGTATTTACGCTGGTCTGAGCAACCTATCTTGTGGAGTAGAGATGATCACCCCCCCCCCCGGGTTGATAATCTAGGTCACTTGGCCCTGGTGGTAGCCCCTCAACTGGGGGGATACAAGTTCACTAAAGTACTCATGGATGGAGGAAGTAGTATTAATATTTTGTATTATGATACATTGCGCCGTATCGGGTTGACAGATAAGGATCTTAAACCTTCAAATACGATCTTTCATGGTATGGTGCCTGGTAAGTCTGCATATCCTGTTGGCAAGATGGCTTTGGAGGTAGCTTTTGGAGATGATTACAATTCAAGGTCAGAAACATTGATGTTTGAGGTGGTAAAGATCAAAAGTCCGTACCACGCCTTGTTTGGGCGGCCGGTTTATGCTAAGTTGATGACAAGGCCATGTTATGTTTATCTACAGCTTAAAATGCCAGGTCATAAAGGGACTATCACAGTACATGGAAGTAGAAAGATTGGTTTGGAGTGTGAAGAAGGCGATGCGGCTTATGCTGAGTCGGTTTGTGCCACGGAGGAGTTAAAATTCTATAAGGAGCAAGTTGATCCGGCAAACATGACCTCTTTAAAAAAGCCAACTACGGAGCATGATCCAGCGTCGAAGTTCAAATCACCTGCAGACACTAAGATGGTTGACTTTGTTCCTGGCGATTCATCCAAACAGTTCAGCATCAGCGCTAACCTAGATCCCAAATAGGAAAGCGCGCTCATCGAGTTCATCCATGAGAATCAGGACATCTTTGCATGGAAACCTTCTAACATGCCAGGTGTACCGAGGGAACTCGCTGAGCACACACTCAACATTGATCCTAAGTTCAAACCGGTCCGGCAGTTCTTCCGCCGTTTCAACGAGGAGAGACGCAAGGCTATAGGTGAAGAGGTAGCCCGTCTGTTGGCTGTTGGGTTTATTGTCGAAGTTTTTCATCCAGAGTGGTTAGCCAATCCGGTGCTGGTTCTTAAGAAAAATGGCACTTGGCGCATGTGTGTGGACTACACAGATTTAAATAAGGCTTGCCCTGCAGACCCCTTTGCTCTCCCTCGCATTGATCAGATAATTGATGCTATGGCACGTTGTGACCGTTTGTGTTTTCTGGATGCTTACTCTGGTTATCATCAGATCAAAATGGCGGTGAAGGACCTGGAGAAGACAACCTTCATAACTCCCTTTGGAGCCTTCTACTATGTTTCCATGCCCTTTGGACTCAAGAGTGCCCAGGCGACTTACCAGCGATGTGTTCAAAATTGCCTTCATAAACAAATTGGGCGCAATGTTCATGCGTATGTGGATGATATTGTGGTCAAATCCAGAAAGGAGGGGACATTGATAGATGATCTACGGGAAACCTTTGATAATCTCTGGGTTTACAAGATGATGCTCAATCCGGAGAAGTGTGTTTTCGGTGTCCCGGCAGGAAAGCTCTTAGGCTTTCTGGTTTCAAACAGAGGCATTGAGGCTAGTCCAGAAAAGATTGCAGCCATTACATCCTTGGCTAAACCAGCGTGTATTAACGATGTTCAACGTCTGGCCGGCCAGATTACAGCCTTGAGCCGGTTTATCATCCGCCTTGGAGAGAAGGCCATCCCCTTATATCAGATGCTCAAGAAAACAGATAACTTTGTGTGGAGTGAGGCAGCTGATAAGGCGTTCGAGGATCTGAAGAGGCAGCTAGCTGAACCGCCCGTGCTTGCAGCGCCCATCAATGAAGAGCCATTATTATTATATGTGGCAGCTAATTCCCCGGCTGTTAGCGTAGCCATTGTGGTAGAGCGCAAGGAGCCTGGCAAGGAGTATGTGGTTCAACGGCCAGTTTATTATATCAGTGAGGTGCTCATTGAGTCAAAACAGAGGTATCCACATTGGCAGAAACTGGTGTATGGGGTGTTTATGGCAAGCCAGAAGCTTAAACACTATTTTCAGGGCCATCCCATCACAGTGGTCAGTTCAGCTCCTCTGGGCGACGTCATTCAAAACAGAGAGGCAACTGGCCGGGTTGCCAAGTGGGCCATTGAGCTTGGACCTCATGGGCTCAAATATATACCCCGCACGGCGATCAAGTCCCAGGCACTCGTGGATTTCATCAATGATTGGATGGAGTTACAGGCACCTGAAGAGAAACCAGATAATACATATTGGACTATTCATTTTGATGGGTCCAGACAGTTGGAGGGCTCGGGGGCTGGAGTCGTATTAACTTCCCCACGAGGTGACAAGTTTTGTTATGTCCTCCGTTTAATGTTCCCTTGTACTAACAATGCAGCTGAATATGAGGCTTTACTCCACGGTCTTCGGATGGCTAAAGAGATGAATTTGAGCCAGGATAAGTGCTTCGGTGATTCAGATCTAGTGGCTCAGCAGGTGTCTGGCACTTGGGATTCTAAGGACCCACTCATGGCTGCATATCGGCGAGAGGTGGACGCAGTGGCTGGTCACTTTAAAGGTTATCAGGTGGACCATATAGACCGGTGGAAGAATGAAGCGGCGGACGCTTTAAGTCGTCTTGGTTCCCAACGTAAACCGGTTCCACCCAATTTCTTTCTTGATGTGTTGCACAATCCGTCAGTCAAAATACCAATCAAAGAAGATTTGGCTATTCCTGATCCGGAGGCTCAGTTGGTGGCAGCTCTGCATGCCATACCGGATTGGACGATCCCATATCTGGATTACATGAACCGGGGCGAGTTACCAGATGAGGAAACGTTGGCTCGACAGATAATTCGGCGTTCCAAGTCCATGACCATACTCAGCGGGGAGTTACATCGTTACAGTGTTTCAGGAGCAATTCAGCGCTGCATTTCTCCTCAAGAAGGTCGTGAGATTTTGCGAGAATTCCATGAAAGGGATTGCGGTCACCACGTCGGTTCAAAGTCGTTGGTTGCCAAAGCTTTTCACCATGGTTTTTACTGGTTGACGGCACATGCTGATGCAGAGGATTTAGTCAAGAGATGTGATGGATGTCAAAATTTTGCCCGCCGTGCGCACGTCCCGGCTCAAGAGTTGCGGATGATTCCAATTATGTGGTCGTTTGCAACTTGGGGGCTTGATATGGTTGGACCCTTCAAGCGCTCTAAGGACAAGAAGACCCACCTATTAGTAGCAGTTGATAAATTCACTAAATTAGTGGAGGCAGAGCCATTCAGTAAGTGTGATGCAGCCACGGCGGTTCAATTCATCAAAAAGGTGATATTTCGGTTTGGCTTTCCACACAACATTATAACAGATAATGGTACTAATCTACCAAAAGCGGAGATGGAAGAATTCTGTCAACGTGAGCACATCCGGCTTGATCTAGCATCAGTGGCTCACCCCCAATCTAATTGTCAAGCGGAAAGGGCAAATCAAGAAATTCTACGGGGTACCAAACCAAGGCTTATGGTTCCCTTAAAGCGGACGCCGGGTTGTTGGGTTGAGGAGCTACCTTCTGTGTTATGGAGCATCAACACCACACCCAATAGGTCTACGGGTTACACACCTTTCTTCATGGTTTATGGAGCGGAGGCAGTTCTTCCTAGTGAAATCTGTCACGATTCGCCCCGTGTGGCAGCTTATGTTGAAACTAATAATGAGAAGGCACGTCAGGATTCTCTGGACCAGTTGGATGAAGAGTGTGATCTTGCAGCAGCACGTTCGGTGATTTATCAACAAGATCTTCAACATTATCACAGCCGCCGGGTTAAAACTAGAACCTTTCAAGAAGGTGATTTGGTGCTTCGGCTCATCCAGGATCAGACTGATATGCACAAGTTATACCCCCCTTGGGAAGGACCCTTTGTGGTCAGCAAAAATCTGCACAATGGATCTTACTACCTCATTGATGTTCGAGAGCATGAAGACTCATGTCAATCAGAGGAGGAGACAAAGCGGCCATGGAACATAGCTCTCCTTTGGCCTTACTATACTTGAGGACATAGGCCCTTCATCTGTACATATTTATGACAGTGTATATATCATATAATAAACCGGAGCCTCCGTTATAAGCGGGGTATCTGTTCTTTCTTATATCATGTGTGTGCTTTTACAAGTTAATGACAAAGCGGAGTCTTTGTTAAACCGGCTTTAGCAGCTGCATAGAGATAAAGAAAATCACTAGGGGGCTTGGTCATGTTTGAACCACAGCTACACCTCTTGATAGGCATTTCAGCCACAAAAGGAAAAACTTGTGGAGCCAAAGAGAGTGTTGTACACAGTACAGACTCAAACATAGGCGCACATTGAGCATCGCTCACAAGGTTACTTGGGGGCTCTTTTTTGCAAAGCAACAAATAGTTTGTAAGGACCCTCGTAATTGGCTATCAAGCCACAGCTTGGAAGCCTGGTGTATTCACCTAAAAACCCGAGTTAGCCTGCCTTCATCAAGTAAGCCACTCCTATCCAGGTAATCTTGGTATGACCCATCGAACGTTTGACAAGTCAATCTTTTACAGACCCTGAACTTGTCATAGTTAAAATGATGATTGGTTAATTGGAGGCCCATCTTAAAAGGCTTTGTTAAATGGTTTAACTTAGAGGCCTGGCAGCCCATGAAAAGCCTCGATTTGGAGCCTGGCAGCTCGTAAAAAGCCTCGCATATTTTCCTATTTGAATTTTTTTATTGAAAATCATAAGTATTTTTTGATAAACCGGCGTCCTTGACCCGGCTTGCTTTTCAACTACCCGTTGTTGGCACATGAGCAATTATAAACCGGTGTTCATTGACCCGGTCTGGTTTGACTGAATCACCAGTGTTATAAAGAAAATCCGGTAGTTATACCGGTCCGGTTTAATATATAGACCAGCATTATGAAGATGAAATTATCTAACGTCCCGGATTGGTGTTAACACCTTTGCTGTATACACATTTGGTCAATCAATGAGGTATGTTCTGTACATTATTTTTTGTACAAACACTTGATTATTCATCTAAAAGTACTATATACTTCTTGGATATTATGACATGTCTAGCGGTAAACCGCTAGACACTTTTTTTTGTACCCAGGAAGGCAATTCATCATGGGTTATGCACAAAATATATCCTGAAGGGCGGCACAGATTGTCACAAAGCATTACGAAACATGCTCGATGGCATGGCAGATAAACAGAGTTTTAGCTATCCTATTACATGAAGCTTCAAAGTGGCTCAAACAGTGCCATTGTTTTTCACAGTAGCCATATAAACCGGCGACCGGATCAGGACTCTTCATCACGACGGTTTGACGGTTGTGGATCAGTTGATGTAGGCACTTCTTCATCCCTCCCCAGACGCTGGAAATCAGCCGTTGACCAATCGATTCTGGTTAAAGCTTGGAACACTGCTTCCTCATGGATAAGATCAGAAGGGTTAATATCAGGGGCGTAAGTGTGCTTATGAATCGGAGGCACAAGTTCTTCGACTTCATGGATGTCGGCCGGTTGTCTTTTCCCTTCTACATCATAAAACAGTTGAAAATGGGACAAATCGGTATCCTCAGCCAACTTGCTGGCCGCTGGCCGCATGTGTTTGGTCAGCCGCCGAAGATCATCATTGTCGAAGTTTGAACCGTCTTCTTTAACGCCTGGATATCCTTTAATGATATCCTCCGCTTCAAGGTCTGGAATCCAGGCCTTTGCTCGAATAAGGGCAGTTAAAGCTCCTGCTCTAGCAGCGGCTCTCTTCAACTCGGCAATACGAGATGGTAACATGCCCAGCTTCTCAAGGTCTCCTTAATCAAAGTTGGAGCCGGTTTGTTATAAGCTGCCATACTAATGGCCCGCTGAGACCCAGAGTATAGCTGCTCAACCAATGTATATGTCGCTTTGAGCTTCATCCGCATATCTGCACCAAGATGAGTGATCCGAGTGCCTGCCAAAGATTTTATCAACATTATGGTCAGTTTTAAGATGCATTGACTGGCGCAACATACATAAGCAGACACTTACCAAAGATAGCAGAGGTCATAGCATTGAATTGGCGCTTCAAATCGGCTAGTTCTTCAACCATTAGTTTCAGGGCTGCCTCGGCGTCTACAGCTCTTTTGGTTAAACCGGCTTTTTCGGTTTCCCATTCAGCACGATCTTGGTTGAAGGATTATTTCAGCTTTTCCATTCCGGCCAGGGCCTGGGTCAGCTCCTCTTTGGCTTTTGCAGCTTCGGCTTGTTGAGACTTCACATTTTCTTGCAAGTCAGAATTTCGGGCATCTTTGCTTCTCAGTTCAGCCTGCAACATTGAAGGTATATTCAACAAACAACATATTTATGCACTAAGTATAAAGCATATAACAAGTTATACACTTCATACTTGGGGGCTAATGCCTATTTGCTCTCAAATACTACACTCTATACAAGGTTCCAGAACAATGAAAGCATTATCCTTGACACTTGGGGGATAATGTGCGTCTGTTCTAAAACGGCTGTGTGGATTAAAAACTGAATTAACTTGCCAAGTTAAACCGGCCTTTGGGGGCTATGCTGCAGAAAGTTATCTAATTTTTTCAAGATGAGTCTTATCTATTATTGGCGACACGCCATTGCAAGGATCAATGATGGGATGCTTGAAGTGTTACAAAGACCCGGTTTGTGATTAACAATCATAAAATGGCCCTTGGGGGCTACTTGGGATAGTGTTTCAGCTATAAATCAATATACAAAGGGAGAAGAATTTACCTCATATCGCTCTTTCATCAAGTTCACCAAACCGGCTTCATAATCCCGGTTTGAGTGCAGACGGTTCAAGAAGCCAGAATGAAGCTCATCAGCGTTCAGATGAGCATAGTTTGATAAGTTGTTGCTCCATTTACCTTTATCCCTGGCAATTTGCTCTTCTTTGGCACTATGCTGAGCTAAAATGATGGGATGGCCAGGAGAGCTGTGGCCTATTCCAGTAATAATAATGTCATCACCTTGGCCTTCAGGATTTTTGGTGGATGATGATGGAATTTCAGTGTCTTTCATTGGACTAGCCCGGTTTGGTTCTGCCGGTTCAGTATCGGGTGCGGCAGGCTCAGCATCTGTTGGTTCGTCGGTATGTTGGCCTTCAAGGGGCGGATCATCAAAAGTAGTTTCAGGATGGGGGCCTTCCGGTTCACCAGTCTGTTCCGGTTCACCTCTTGGTTCTTATTCTTCGGCGACAGGGTCTTTTGGCAGATTGGTGACCCGAGCTTTCTTGCTGGGTCTGGCTTTGGCCCTGCAAACAGAATAAAAAAGGATTAACAACCTATTCAAAGGATGTAGGGCACATTGAAAGGAAAGGTTTTTACAACTTTCCCGGCCACAGTTTTCAAAGGGGGGAGTTGAGTTGCTGTCGATTCACCAGAAGAGGAAGGAGGTGTCACCTGATAATTTGAATTGGACGGATTAAGAGGCTATCTAAAATAACCTGCCTTGGGGTAAGAATGGTCAGAAGTAGAAGAGACCTCAGACCGGCGCTTCTGAACGGAGTGTCGGGTAAACCGGTTGAAGTGACCTGTTGGCCACTGTGCCGAGTTGTCCGGCGAGCTTCATGCTGTTGAGTCTTCAAAATAAATGTTGGATCCAAGTGAGCAAGAGGATGAGAAAAGCTTACTTGCTGGATTGCTTGGCGAGTTTTTTGTGTTGGCATAGAGTCTGAACCGGAGGAAAGGGTAATTACCTCTACATCATCAGCTTGACTAGCTTCTGCATCCTCCAGAGGAAGATCATTGTTAACAAGATGCATAAAAAGAGAGCCAAGTGAGTCAAGTTCTACCTCAACTTCTGGATCATCAAGCTCCATATTAATCCGGTCAGCCATTTTCTGCTTTGACGTCCATTTTACGGCTTTGGTCTTTGGGCGGGATGGCTTGACCGCTTTGTCTGCAGTTGGCTTTGCCGCTTTCTCTATGGATTTCCGTTTCTACAAGGGGTCATCACCCTATATATATAAAGAAGAAGGGTTACAGATTGTATAAGTTAAAGATATTAGAGATGAAGAGGAAGTGTAATGCTTACAGCAGGCGGTTTGTTCTTGGCATAGAAGGGACTCAGACCAGTTTGACTACAGACCAGTTCCGATTCATTTAGAATCTTATTTACACCTTTAGTAACTTCTTCTTCAGATAATTGGATGTTGCAATGGCGTTGGGGGTCGTCAACCTCACCGGTATATTTGCACATTAAACTGGGACGCCGGCTTAGCGGCAAGATACTCCAGGATATCCAACAACGCACAAAATCCACGCCTGTTAAACCGTTTGCCATAAAGGCCCGGAGCTTGGCGAGTTGAGGAGCGTATTTCGCCCTTTCTGAAGAGCTCGGGTGTTGTGGCATTGGGTGAGTATTGGATAGTCTGTGATCACGAAAGTCGGGGAGGGGATTTTCATCCTCAGGCGAAGTGTCTCTACAATAAAACCATTTTGGTTCCATTCCTTTGGGTGACTATGATGTTTGGCATGAGGAAATTCTACTTCTTTCCACTTCTGAATCGAGACACCACCAAGTTCTGTGTTCGGTCCATTTACAAACTCTGTGCGTCGGTTTAAGTGAAAGAAATCCTGGAACAGTTCTGCAGTTGGTTCTTCTTGTAAATATACTTCACAGAAGACCTGGAAGTTGCATAAGTTGGAAACTGAGTTGGGACCAATATCTTGTGGATACAGTTGGAAGCTGGCAAGCACATCTCGATAAAACTTTGACCCTTGCGATTTGAAACCACGGCCTATATGGTCAACAAAGACCACCACCTCGCCTTGCCATGGGGTTGGAGGATTTTTTCTGTTCCTGGTACTCGCCATTTGATCTCAGTTTTCTTAGGCAGAGAGCCGATGCTAACCATCTCATTCAACTGAGCCTCAGTAACCCGGGAACGAGCCCAGTTGCAGGCAGTGAATTGTTTGGCCATTGCAAAGCGAACAAACTGAAAATGAAAGGCCGGTTTATAAATTATGCTTGATTATATATAGGAGACAAGGGAGTAAGAAACATACTGATATGTGAAATGGTACAACCCGGAGACCAATGCAATAAGAGAAAAAGGGTATACTAGCACAGGATTGCTCAGACACTGTTAAACCAGAGCATAATTATGAAGGTAAAATGCTCCTCCGGTTTATCAGAGGGCTAATGGCATAGACTGTTTATACAAGGTCAAACCGCCTATATTGGTGTGAGGAGAAACGGATCTCACAGGAACATAGAAACAGATCTCATAGTGATATATAAAACTTTCGGATCTAAGATAAGACAAAAAAGCAAAAATAATTGGATCTTGAAGGGGTGCAGAACTGAAGCAATTTATGACAGACTAGATCAGTTCTTTGCGCATAAGGATTTGTGATGACCATGGTAGGTTAGCTACGGCAAGCGATGCGTCAAGCATGAAGTGTTCATCTACATACTAAAGGAAGAACAGGGAAGAATAGCACTGATGAACTTCGGAAGAACTGCGAAGAACGTCGAAACCCTAGAACAGATCTGTGGCGAAAAAAGCAGAGAACTTACCGGAGCTGGTGAGGAAGCGGAAAGGCGACGCAGTATTCTGGTGCGTTCCGGGTGATGCAGCGGCCAGGGTCGGAGCAGAGGAGACGGTCGACGGTGGCGGCGGAGCTCCAGAGGCTGAGTGGTGCAAGGAAGACGACGCGAAGAGGCGCAGGGGGGGAGGTGAAAATGACCCCTCGCCCTATTTATAAGGTGAAGCGATAAAACGGCAAGCACGGGAATCGAGGATCCCAAAAAATGGAGAAGTTAATAAAAGTGTCGCCTCGATGACTGAATATATATTAAATGAAGATAATCTCCGACATCAATAGATGGATGACATCAGGGTGGTTTATCATAATTTTGAAATATGACGTCATGGCGGTTTACAAGATCAAAAGTGAAGATAGGAGAGAAGATTTTTTTTCTAAGTATGGAAGATTGACATGAACAAGTTCAAACCAATCTGGGGCCTAATGTTGGGGATATTACTACTGGAGGTAAACCGGCCTTATGTAGCCGGATTGACTCTTTGAATATTAGAATCCCATGAAGATGTGAGGATAATGGCGCTTTAAGGAAGGCCCAAGGCCCAAAGGCGGGTTATAGCATGTAAATGTAAACCGACCTAGTCAAATAACTTGTATGATAAGATAGGGAGAGTAGAGACCGAACCGGACACGTTTATGATCCGACTTCGGGGCTCTGTAGTCCGGCGGGCGTCAACCTATGTATATAAAGGGACGATCCGGCCGCGGTTTAGGGACAGACAACAACAACTCGAGAGCCAGACAAAGCGGATTCGCTCCCTGACCTTCGAAACCCTAGCAATACCAATCACAACTAGACATAGGCTTTTACCTTCCTCGAAGGGGCTGAACTAGTATAAAATTCCCCGTGTCCCTTGTCCGGTTTAACCCCTTAAGCTAACCCGTAGCGATGGCTCCACGACTAAGTCCTTTCATGAGGACATCTGCCGTGACAAACCCACGACACTAACCCTCTCCGGTGTCTATATAAACCGAAGGGTTTTAGTCCGTAGGAAAACAACCACAACATACAATCATACCATAGGCTAGCTTCTAGGGTTTAGCCTCTCTGATCTCATGGTAGATCTACTCTTGTAGTACCCATATCATCAATATCAATCAAGCAGGACGTAGGGTTTTACCTCCATCAAGAGGGCCCGAACCTGCGTAAAACATCGTGTCCCCTGCCTCCTGTTACCATCCGGCCTAGACGCACAGTTCAGGACCCCCTACCCGAGATCCGCCGGTTTTGACACCGACACCTTCAACTCAGGAGACGCGTACATCCATGCTGCTCAAAACGATCTTGCTAGAGCCACGGACCAGTATGTAAAGGATATATGGGTAAGAAATCTGATTATATATATATATATATATATATATATATATATATATATATATATATATCAATAGCCCCTGGGACTTGAAACAGTTGACACAACTGATTTGAGGATCATTATTTGTGCAGGTTCTTACAGAGAAGAATACCCAATTGTCTCAAGAGCTGGAAGAGTGCAAAGCCCAACTACGGGCCGCGGTTGCCACGTTGAAGGAGTCCGAGAAGGCCCCCTCTGGTAACACTTGTTTCCATTGCAAAGAATGACAGGTACCAGATAGTATGCGGCATGCATGCAAATCTAACAATAGATGTTGCAGATGACTCCGGAGTGAATCCGGAGGCCGTGCCGGAGAATGCGCAATGTGCTAATCGACAACTAAATTTTGGTGAGCACGTGCTTACGCGGGTGAGGCAGGAGAAAATAATCTCCAGGACGCCAATATCTAGCTCGGCGTGGAACTGAAAGATGTCCGAACCCAGCTTGCGGACTCCGTGAAGGAGAATAAGCGGCTTTGACGCGGCATTTTTAGTAAGTGCTTGAACGAACTTTTGAAAGAGTTCGGTGAAGAAGCCGGCTAACAGAGTTATGTCTATAGGTATGCTGACGGGTCATCCCGCGGAGGAGATGGCCGGGTCTGCGGGTGATCTTCAACCAGAGCTCTCACAACTGCACGAACAAGTTCGGTAGGTGATGCAGCGTATTGCCCAAGCCTTGTGGCCATCCGCCTCCCCGCCAGGAGGCATGGGGGAGCTTATAGAGAAGCTCAAGGGAGCGCGGCGGCGCTTCCGATTATGGAAGATATTAGCCTGCCGACAAGGTGCAAGGGAAGCCTGGGCCATGGTGAAGACGCGATATACCAAAGCTGACCCAAACCACATGGCCGAGGTCGGACCTGTGGGGCCCGATGGGAAAGAGATCCCCGTCAGTTTGGCGTATGATCAAGTAGAATTAGCCGCAAAGTATTCCCAACAGGATTGTAGGCTAGACAGCCTGTTGGATGGTATAAAAGAAGAATTTAGTCAGTCTTAGTGACTGTGTACTTTAAGTGACATATATACTGTCCCTAGCCGGATTGTAAATCATTTGTCATGAGGGACCTTTTCGCTTCGACCTCTGGACCCGATAGTCCGGAGTGTATCCGAATACCCGCTCGATTATGTAAAAACCGGGGTATGCGTGGAAACCAGGCGTACGGGTCATAAGTGCTTAAACAGACAAGTACCCAACTAGCTATGTTATATTGCATGGATAGTAAGAAACATCTTCCATGGAGAATAGTTCCGTTAAGGGTTCCTTTCCCTGGGTACGCATGCCCTAATGTGCATGTCCAAACTGCGAAAAGAGACACAGGATATAAACATCTAGGGGCATGTATCAAAATAAATAAAAGTCATCTTTTGTTCACCGGTCGAATATTCCCTTAAGAACGCTAGCTTTCGGCTTCACCCAGTCTGAGGTACACATCCGGCTGAACCGGCAGTAACAATCGCAGAGGTGCTCCCCTTATGCCCTAGCCGAATTAACGGGAATGTAGGGCATAAATACAAGAGCCAGGCAACCCAGCTTGGCCAAAACTTAAGTCATATCGATGCATATAATGGCAAAAAAAGGTACATGTGGAAGAATAACACATGTGTGGGGCATAAAGCCCACAAAAATAGTTATATTAAGCTTCTGTATAAGAAGCCCCCAGGTATAATGAGCGCGGTTAGCGCGTCAATATTGTGTAGTCAAGACACAAGTTAGCCTTTTAAGGCCTTGAGGAGAAGAAAGAAGAAGAGAGAAAGAGAGAATATACAGATAACGGTTATGCAAAAAATTGACGGGGGTAAGGAGACGAACATAGAGTCCGGCACTAGGCGTAGAATCTTCGGAGTCTGGCTGCGTTCCATGGGTTTGGCTCGAGTCGATTGTCCGATGCATCCCATAGACGGTATGCTCCACCGGTCAGAACCTGGTCAATAATGAAGGGACGTTCCCATTTGGGCTTGAGCTTGTTATTTTTCTTCTCCGGTAGGCGTAGAACTAGTTCGCCAACGTTATAGGTTTTGGCTCGTACTTCTCTGCTTTGATACTTTCGAGCCTGTTGCTGATAGAATGTGGAACAGGCTTTTGCCACGTCACGCTCCTCCTCTAGGGCGTCCAAACTGTCCTGCCGATCGAGCTTGGACCCTTTTTCTTCATACATGCGCACTCGAGGTGAGTCATGAATTATGTCGCAAGGAAGAACCGCCTCTGCGCCGTACACGATAAAAAACGGTGTGTATCCGGTAGTGCGATTCGGCGTGGCCCGCAGCCCCCATAGTACGGAGTCGAGCTCCTCTACCCAGTGCGTGTTTGATTCCTTTAAGGACCGCACTAATCTAGGTTTGATGCCGCTCATTATAAGATCATTTGATCGCTCGACTTGACCATTAGTTTGCGGGTGATAGACAGAAGCATAATCGAGCTTGATGCCCATGTTGCTGCACCAAAGTTTTACCTCGTAGGCCGTTGTCAGTGATGATACTGTGGGGGATGCCATAATGGTGTACAACCCCAAATATGAAGTCTATCACTGGTCCGGATTCAGCCATTTTAACGGGTTTGGCTTCTATCCATTTCGTGAATTTATCCACCATGACCAGTAAGTATTTTTTCTTATGGGTTCCCCCTTTAAGGGTTCCGACCACATCAAGCCCCCAGACCGCAAAGGGCCAAGTAATGGGGATTGTTTGGAGAGCGGTAGGCGGCATATGGCTTTGGTTTTCAAAAAGCTGGCAACCGACGCAATGTTGGACCAAATCCTGTGCATCTGCTCGGGCCGTTGGCCAATAGAAACCTGTACGGAAGGCCTTGCTTAAAAGGGCCTGGGCTACGGCGTGGTGGCCGCCGTGTCCAGCATGGATTTCTGCCAAAAGTTTCCGCCCTTACTCTTCGGAGATGCACCTTTGAAGGACTCCGGTAGTGCTTTTCTTATAAAGCTCTCCCTCGTAGACCTTGTAGGCTTTAGATCGCCGCACTATGCAGCATGCCTCATTTTGGTCCTCGGCTAGTTCCTGCCTGGTTAGGTAGGCCAGGAATGGTTCTGTCCACAAGGCGATGACGACCATTATCACATGGGCTGAAGGTGTTATTTCGATGGCAGAGCCTCCGATTCTGTTAGAGTGTTCGGTATCTGGTGTTGTGGCCGGGTCTGGACTATTGTTACCGATGTACCCTTCCCATACCACGGATGGCTTAAATAGCCTTTCCAAGAAGATGTTAGGTGGGACAGGATCGCACTTAGCGCCGATACGGGCGAGGATATCCGCCGCCTGATTGTTTTCCCGAGCCACATGGTGGAATTCAAGCCCCTCGAACCGAGCTGATATTTTGAGGACGGCGTTCCGATATGCCGCAATTTTTGGATCCTTGGCATCGAAGTCTCCATTTCTTTGAGATATTGCAAGGTTCGAGTCCCCACGCACCTCCAGGCATTGAATGCCCATGGAAACAGCCATCCGGAGACCACGTAATAGGGCCTTGTATTCGGCTGCGTTGTTGGAGTCTGTGTATAGTATTTGGAGTACATTTTGGACTATATCTCTGGTGGGGGACGTCAAGACGACGCCAGCCCCCAGACCAGCCAGCATTTTAGAGCCGTCAAAGTACATGATCCAATTGGAGTACACGCCGTACTCTTTAGGGAGTTCGGCTTCTGTCCACTCGGCGACGAAATCGGCCAGTACTTGCGACTTAATGGATCGCCGTGGTCTATATGTTATGTAGAACGGGAGGAGCTCGATAGCCCATTTGGCAATCCGGCTAGTGGCATCGCGGTTGTTTATTATGTCGTTGAGTGGTACTTCTGAGGCCACCGTAATTGAACACTCTTGAAAGTAGTGTCGTAATTTCCAGGATGCCATGAATACCGCGTATGCTATCTTTTGAAAATGTGGGTACCGTGATTTGCATGGAGTGAGGACAGTGGATACATAATATACTGGCTTTTGAATTGGGAATTAATGTCCGTCCGTCTCTCGTTCGACGACGAGCACTGCGCTTACAACTTGGTGAGTTGCTGCTATATATAACAACATTGGTTCGCCGACATTTGGCGCGGCCAAGATTGGGTTGGTGGCTAGGATGGCTTTTATTTCTTCCAATCCGGCCATGGATGCGTCCGTCCACTCGAATTGTTCGGTGCGTCAAACAAGGCAATAAATGGGGAGTGCCTTTTCTCCTAATCGGGAGATAAAGTGGCTTAAGGCCGCCACAGATCCAGTTAACTTCTGGATTTGCTTGAGGTCAGGATAGCCAACTGTGACAGAGCTCTGATTTTAGCCGGATTTGCTTCAATTCCTCTACTGGAGACGATGAAGCCCATGAGCTTTCCGGCGGGTACGCCAAAAACGCATTTTTTCGGATTGAGCTTAATGTCATATGTTCGGAGATTGTCGAACGTGAGCCTCAAGTCGTCTATTAAGGAGTCGACGTGTCTGGTTTTAATGACCACATCAGCTACGTATGCCTCCACTGTTTTGCTGATCTGCTTTTCCAGACATGTCTGAATCATGCGTTGATACGTTGCGCAAGCGTTTTTTAGCCCGAAGGGCATTGTGTTAAAACAGAAGGGGCCGTATGGAGTGATAAATGTCGTTGCGGCTTGATCGGACTCCGCCATCTTAATTTGGTGGTAACCGGAGTATGCATCGAGGAAGCACAATGAGTCGTGTCCTGCGGTGGCGTCGATAATTTGATCGATGTGAGGGAGGGGGAAGGGATCCTTTGGTCAAGCCTTATTAAGGTCCTTGAAGTCGACGCAAAGGCGCCAGGATTTGTCCTTCTTTGGTACCATTACTAGGTTTGCTAGCTAGTCCGGATGTTTTATTTCCCTAATGAATCCGGCCTCCAGTAACTTGGCTAGCTCCTCTCCCATGGCTTGTCGCTTAGGTTCGGAGAAACGCCGAAGAGTCTGCTCGACCAGCTTGAATCCCTTTAGAATGTTAAGGCTATGCTCGGCCAACCTGCATGGGATTCCTGGCATGTCTGAAGGATGCCAGGCGAATATGTCCCAATTCTCGCGCAGGAACTCCCGTAGTGCAGCGTCTACAGCAGGGTTTAACTGTGCCCCGATGGATGCTGTTTTTGTGGGGTCCGTTGTATGGACTTGGAATTTGACTATTTCATCCGCTGGTTTAAAAGAGGTGGACTTGGATCTTTTGTCGAGTATCACGTCGTCCCTGTCCACTGTGGAGCGCAGCGCAGTTAATTCATCTGCCGCAAGGGCTTCGGATAATGCCTCGAGGGCCAGTGCGGCTGTTTTGTTCTCGGCGCGGAGTGCTATCTCCGGATCACTAGCTAGAGTGATGATTCCATTAGGCCCGGGCATTTTGAGCTTCATGTACCCGTAATGGGGTATGGCTTGGAAGATCGTGAATGCCTCCCACCCTAGAAGGGCATGGTATCCGCTACTGAACGGGGCCACTTGGAATGTAATTTCTCCGGACCTATAATTCTCCGAAGTGCCGAATACCACATCTAGTGTGATTTTCCCAGCGCAACGTGCCTCACGACTGGGGATGATTCCTTGGAAGGTCGTGCTGCTTTGCTCAATATGGTTTCTGTCTATTTCCATTTTTTGAAGAGTCACCTCATAAATGAGGTTTAATCCGATGCCGCTGTCCATGAGCACTTTAGTAAGCCAAAAGTCGTCCACAATTGGACTGAGGACCAAGGCGGCTGGTGCTCGGGCTATTCGGAATTTAGGTTCGTCACTGGCATTGAAGGTGATAGCCGTGTCGCTCCATGGATTTATTGCTGCCACATGGCAGACTTCGGCAAGGCTGCGGAGTGCTCGCTTACGCCTATTATTTGAGGCAAAGGTCTTGAAGACTGTCAATACTGTATTTTTATCCATGGGATGGTGCTCTGCGGTGTTTTGAATGAGGAGATCCTCATCGCTCTTGGCCACCTGCCGGAGTACCCAACATGCTCTAAGGCTGTGTGTTGGTATGGTATCTGCTCTACTATGAATTTTGCAGGGCCTGTTAAGCCATCCCTCCAATACGGTTCCACGCCCTGTAGTGGGATTTTGCTTCTTTGTAATTGAGTCGGGCGACTTATGAGAGTGCACCCTTTTAGTTCAGACTGGGGGTTTTGTTAGAGCCGGATTATCCCAAAATTTTGTTTGGGTTTTCTAGGCGCTTTCCATCACACAATACTTCCGTACTATGGCTGCCAAGTCAGCGAAGTGTGCAATGTCACAACGACTTATGCCGTTGAGGATTCCCTTGTCCGTGCAATTGTTGCAAAAGAACGAAATTGCGTCTTCCTCATGACAGTCCTTGACCTTGTTCATTACAAGGAGGAATTTGGCCCAATAGTGATGTACTGTCTCTTGGGGCTCTTGCGTAATGTGGGAAAGATCATTTATATCTGGGTGGGTGGGTGGATTTAAGTCCAGACCTTGACCCAATCTGAGACCCAGGGGCGGGGGAGTTTCCGATCTTGGAAGTTCGGGCTCCGGGATGTTGCCCCGCAGGTTCGGCATGCAGCCTGATTCTAGGTTCAGGGTTAGGGCGATGTCCTCCCGTGGACGGGCATCCGGCTCAGAGAGCTCGGGAATCCAGACATAGTTCATCCTCATGATAGAGGAAGAATCGCCGCATTGCTCCTCCACCACCGCTATCTGATGGGTGACCGGCGAAGAGTTAATCTCCCTTTGGTCGGGTTTAAGCCCAATCCGATCGTAGTCCGTAGCGACTCCCAGAGCAGCGATGCGATCCAAGAGATCGTTCAAAGAGGAGAGCTCCATTGGACCCATCTGCTCGGTGAATTTTGAGCCGATGTGGAGGCTATTTACGATGACCCGAGAAGTCATCGTCGGCGCAGCGGCCGAGCGGGCGGTCATGACGAAGCTGCCTAGTCGGAGAGTTTGGCCTACAGCCAGGGCTCCCCCAGAGGTGATGTTGTTCTTGACAACGAGACGAGCCATCCCTCCTTGTGATGACGACAAAGTGGAACTCTTAATGAAAGCACCAATGTCGGTGTCAAAACCAGCAGATCTCGGGTAGGGGGTCCTGAACTGTGCGTCTAAGGCGGATGGTAACAGGAGGCGGGGGACACGATGTTTACCTAGGTTCAGGCCCTCTCGATGGAGGTAATACCCTACTTCCTTATTGATTGATCTTCATGATATGAGTATTACAAGAGTTGATCTACCACGAGATCGTAGAGGTAAACCCTAGAAGCTAGCCTATGGTATGATTGTATCTCGTCCTATGGACTAAACCCTCCGGTTTATATAGACACCGGAGGGGGCTAGGGTTACACAGAGTCAGTTACAAGGGAGGATATCTACATATCTGTATTGCCAAGCTTGCCTTCCACGCCAAGGAGAGTCCCATCCGGACACGGGACGAAGTCTTCAATTTTGTATCTTCATAGTCCAACAGTCCGGCCAAAGGATATAGTCCAGCTGTCCAGAGACCCCCTAATCCAGGACTCCCTCATGATGTATTACGAAATGAGTAAAGACACTTGCCGGTAACGAGATTGAACTAGGTATGAAGATACCGACGATCAAATCTTGGGCAAGTAACATACCGATAGACAAAGGGAATAACGTATGTTGTCATAACGGTTCGACCGATAAAGATCTTCGTAGAATATGTGGGAGACAATATGAGCATATAGGTTCCACTATTGGTTATTGACTGGAGAGGTGTCCCGGTCATGTCTACATAGTTCTCGAACCCGTAGGGTCCGCAGACTTAACGTTCGATGATGATATTATATTATATGAGTTATGTGATTTGGTGACCGAATGTTGTTCGGAGTCCGAGATGAGATCACGGACATGACGAGGAGTCTCGATATGGTCGAGAAATAAAGATTGATATATAGGACGTAGTATTCGGACACCAGAAGTGTGCCGGAGTGGATCGGGTATTTATCATAGTACCAGAGGGGTTACCGGAACCCCCCGGGGGGATATATGGGCCATATGGGCCATGAGAGGAGAGCACACCAGCCCACAAGGGGTGGCACCCCCCCCCTATGGCATGTGGCCGAATTGGAGAAGGAAAAGGGGGGGTTCGCCCCCCCCCTTCTTTTCTCTCTTTCCCCTTCCCTTTCTTCTCTAGTTGAAAAAGGAAAGGGGGCGCCACTTGGGGAAACCCCAAGTAGGATTCAGATCCTACTTTGGGCACCCCCTGGCTGCCTATCCTCCCCTCCCACCTATATATATGTGGGGAGGGGTGCCTAGAACACACAACATCAATTGTTAGCCGTGTGCAGTGCCCCCCTCCACAGTTTACACCCCCGGTCATATTTTCGTAGTGCTTAGGCGAAGCCCTGCGAGGATCACTTCACCATCACCATCACCATGCCATCATGCTGACGGAACTCATCTACTACCTCAATGTCTTGCTGGATCAAGAAGTTGAGGGATGTCACTAAGCTGAATGTGTGTAGAACTCAGAGGTGTCGTACGTTCGGTGCTTGATCAGTCGGAGCTAGAAGAAGTTTGACTACATCAACTGCGTTGTCAAACACTTCCGCTTTTGGTCTACGAGGGTACATAGACACACTCTCCCCCTCGTTGCTATGCATCTCCATGGATAGATCAGTGCGTGTGCTTAGAAAAAAAATGTTTTCCATGCAATGTTTCCCAACATCGTCATCCAAGGACGAATCATCTAATGAGCAAATGAAGTTGTGGAAAAATATCCATCCCCACTATACATGGTAACTTGTGAGCAAAGTGTGGAACACCTTGCGGTCAAGGTGGATACACGGTCGGGAAGAGCACCTCGAGCTCCCCTCATAGGCAACACGAAAAGGTTGGTGTTGGCGGTCGGCACCCTGCGGCTATGCAGCGCCTGTCGGAAGGTGTTGTCGTCGACAGGCGTCATCCACGGCCATATCTTCCATCGCACCAAATGCGGTGACAAAGATACACGAACACCGGCAAAAAACTCCTCTGAAACACAGGTGTGGGGCGGCTATGGCATGGCGTGGTCGTGGTTAGAGCGGCTAGGCAGGAAAGGAGGTGGATGAAAAACTCAGTGGCAATGGATGGCGGCACATATGGCGGGGGGGGGGGGGGGGGCTGAGGGAGGAGCAGGTAAAGAGAAAAGGGGTTGTGGCCCCGATGGGCTGCCATGGGAGGACAAGGGCGCGCATCCCGCCCATCCGCGTGTTGTCTGTTTTGACGCAAACGCGGCCCAAATTTGGACCCGAAATGAGTCGAAAGTGAACAAATAACAGACGTTTATCCATTTGCTCCCACGCATTGGGCCACGCTTTGTGTCCGTTTTGCCCCAAACGGACGCGGCTGGACCATTTGGGGTCATGCATTGGGCTTGGCCTAAGAATGTGAAGGCACTATGAGGAGCTAAGGAGCTTGAGGACATGAGCTCAGCAGTACTTCACTCTGTCACATAGAGTTGTCACATACTCCTCGCTACGGGTACTCTACTCGGGTAGCAGGAATTATTTGTTGTGTGTGTGTTGTGTTGCATGTATAGATAATTTATGACACGCCTCCTTGATTTGCAGAGTTTGCTACAGTTCATGTCAGTTGTGGGTAAAATTGCTATTTTGACCCTTTTGTGAAAGTTTAACACAATTTGATCCCCTTTAAAAATTTAGCACAATCTAACTCTTTTTGGTGACGTCACTATTGTGGCATTTGCGTTGCATGGAAGATGTTATGGTATGTTGTGTTTCAACCCTTGCTAGAGACGGTAAGTCCCACGGGGGAAACGACAGGAAGGAAACACGGAACCCACACATCACTGTCACAAAAAAGGCTCGATCATGATAAAATTTTGGAGGAGGGGTCATGTTAAACTTTTGTAAAAGGGTCAAAACAGTGATTTCTGTCTCAGCTACCAAAGGTGTAGTGAAAGCCTTAAGAATGATGAGTTCACTGTCTTCATCTGATCGTACATATGTAGTTCAACCTGGTTCTTGACTGGTTTTCATAGTACTCTTGAAAATTCGCCAAAGTGCAACTTTAGGAAAGTCACCAAAAGCTTTTGAATTGCATAATAACCATTAATATGCAGACAAGAGACTTAAAACCAATCCTAATAGAGTCTCCATCCACCTCTCAATCGACATTTTTTGCAGATCCCTTCATATGTGACCTCACTGCCTTCGTATTTGGAGCCTATATTTGGAGCCTCATTTGGATCTGGCTTCAAATCCAACTATCTTCTTGGGAGGGAAATTTTAGCTTTTTTCTCCTCATGCCATGCGTGAGATATGAAGCAACCCAGCCTTCAACGCACCGTCAATGATAGGCACCCGACCACTAATGACACAATCGCTCCCTCAGATTCCCGTGGTAGCACATTGGATTGCCTCCATGCATCGGCACGTCCTCTTCTCCCGTGTTGCCTCCTGGCGTACCCTCCACATATGTGTCGCGTCCACCTGGGGCAGATGTCATGATCAGTTCCCTTGTTCCTGCACGCACTCCTCTCATTCCAGTGCATGAATGCCTCGCTGTGCTATAAAAACATAACCGTGGTCAGGCGGCCACATCATTGAAGCCGTCAACGCCTCCAACTGTTGGGGAACGTAGCAGAATTTTAAAATTTTCTATGCATCACCAAGATCAATCTATGGAGTCATCTAGCAACGAGGGAGAGAGGAGTGCATCTACATACCCTTGTAGATCGCGCGCGGAAGCATTCAAGAGAACGGGGTTGATGGAGTCGTACTCGACGTGATCCAAATCACCGATGACCTAGTGCCGAACGGACGGCACCTCCGCGTTCAACACACGTATGGTTGGGAAGACGTCTCCTCCTTCTTGATCCAGCAAGGGGGAAGGAGAGGTTGATGAAGATCCAGCAGCACGACGGCGTTGTGGTGGATGCAGCAGGATCCCGGCAGGGCTTCGCCAAGTGCAAGCGGGGAGGAGAGATGTTACGAAGGGAGAGGGAGGCGCCAGGAGCAAGGGGTGAGGCTGCCCTCCCTCCCTCTTTCTTTATATAGGGGCCTTGGGGGGGCGCCGGCCCTAGGAGATGGATCTCCAAGGGGGCGGCGGCCAAGGGGTGGCTTCCCCCCCAAGCCAAGTGGGGGGCGCCCCCACCCCTAGGGTTTCCCAACCCTAGGCGCAGGGGAGGACCAGGGGGGGCGCACCAGCCCACTAGGGGCTGGTTCCCCTCCCAGCTCAGCCCATGGGGCCCTCCGAGATAGGTGGCCCGACCCGGTGGACCCCCGAGACCCTTCCGGTGGTCCCGGTACAATACGGGCGACCCCCGACCTTCCCGATGGCCGAAACTGGACTTCCTATAAATAAATCTTTACCTCCGGACCATTCCGGAACTCCTCGTGACGTCCGGGATCTCATCCGAGACTCTGAACAACTTTCGGGTTACTGCATACTAATATCTCTACAACCCTAGCGTCATCGAACCTTAAGTGTGTAGACCCTACGGGTTCGGGAGACATGCAGACATGACCGAGATGCCTCTCCGGTCAATAACCAACAGCGGGATCTGGATACCCATGTTGGCTCCCACATGCTCCACGATGATCTCATCGGATGAACCACGATGTCGAGGATTCAATCAATCCGTATACAATTCCCTTTGTCAATCGGTACGTTACTTGCCCGAGACTCGATCGTCGGTATCCCAATACCTCGTTCAATCTCGTTATCGGCAAGTCACTTTACTCGTACCGTAATGCATGATCCCGTGATCAAACACTTGGTCACATTGAGCTCATTATGATGATGCATTACTGAGTGGGCCCAGAGATACCTCTCCATCATACGGAGTGACAAATCCCAGTCTCGATTCGTGCCAACCCAACAGACACTTTTGGAGATACCTGTAGTGTACCTTTATAGTCACCCAGTTACGTTGTGATGTTTGGCACACCCAAGGCACTCCTACGGTATCCGGGAGTTGCACAATCTCATGGTCTAAGGAAATGATACTTGACATTCGGAAAAGCTACAGCAGACGAACTACACGATCTTTGAGCTATGCTTAGGATTGGGTCTTGTCCATCACATCATTCTCCTAATGATGTGATCCCGTTATCAATGCCATTCAATGTCCATAGTCAGGAAACCATGACTATCTTTTGATCGACGAGCTAGTCAACTAGAGGCTCACTAGGGACGTGTTGTGGTCTATGTATTCACACATGTATTACGATTTCCGGATAACACAATTATAGCATGAACAATAGACAATTATCATGAACAAAGAAATATAATAATAACCATTTTATTATTGCCTCTAGGGCATATTTCCAACAGTCTCCCACTTGCACTAGAGTCAATAGTCTAGTTACATTGTGATGAATCGAACACCCATGCAGTTCTGGTGTTGATCATGTTTTGCTCTAGGGAGAGGTTTAGTCAACGGATCTGCCACATTCAGGTCCGTATGTACTTTACAAATCTCTATGTCTCCATTTTGAACACTTTCTTGAATGGAGTTGAAGCGACACTTGATATGCCTGGTCTTCCTGTGAAACCTGGGCTCCTTGGCAAGGGCAATAGCTCCAGTGTTGTCACAGAAGAGAGTCATCGGGCCCGACGCATTGGGTATGACTCCTAGGTCGGTTATGAACTCCTTCACCCAGACTGCTTCTTGTGTTGCCTCCGAGGCTGCCATGTACTCCGCTTCACATGTAGATCTCGCCACAATGCTTTGCTTGGAACTGCACTAGCTTACTACCCCACCATTCAAAATATACACGTATCCGGTTTGTGACTTAGAGTCATCCAGATCTGTGTCGAAGCTAGCATTGACGTAACCCTTTACGACGAGCTCTTTGTCACCTCCATAAACGGGAAACATATCCTTAGTCCTTTTCAGGTACTTCAGGATATTCTTGACCACTGTCCAGTGTTCCATGCCGGGATTACTTTGATACCTTCCTACCAAACTTACGGCAAGGTTTACATCAGGTCTGGTACACAGCATAGCATACATGATAGACCCTATGGCCGAGGCATAGGGGACGACACTCATCTTTTCTCTATCTTCTGCCGTGGTCGGGCATTGAGCCGTGCTCAATCTCGTACCTTGCAATACAGGCAAGAACCCCTTCTTTGACTGATCCATTTTGAACTTCTTCAATATCTTGTCAAGGTACATACTCTATGAAAGACCAATGAGGCGTCTCGATCTATCTTTATAGATCTTGATGCCTAATATATAAGTAGCTTCTCCAAGGTACTTCATTGAAAAACACTTGTTCAAGTAGGCCTTTATGCTTTCCAAGAATTCTATATCATTTCCCATCAACAGTATGTCATCCACATACAATATGAGAAATGCTACAGAGCTCCCACTCAGTTTCTTGTAAATGGAGGCTTCTCCATAAGTCTGCATAAACCCAAACGCTTTGTTCATCTCATCAAAACGAATGTTCCAACTCTGAGATGCTTGCACCAGCCCATAAATCGAGCGTTGGAGCTTGCACACCTTGTCAGCACATTCTTAGGATCGACAAAACCTTCTGGCTGCATCCCATACAATTCTTCCTTAAGGAAACCATTAAGGAATGCCGTTTTGACGTCCATTTGCCATATCTCATAGTCATAGAATGCGGCAATTGATAACAAGATTCGTACGGACTTCAGCTTCGCTACGGGTGAGAAAGTCTCATCGTAGTCAACCCCTTGAACTTGTCGATAACCCTTAGCGACAAGACGAGCTTTATAGATGGTTATGTTACCATCCGTGTATGTCTTCTTCTTAAAGATCCATTTATTTTCTATGGCTCACTGATCATCGAGCAAGTCAGTCAAAGTCCATACTTCGTTTTCATACATGGATCCTATCTCGGATTTCATGGCTTCCAGCCATTTGTCGGAATCCGGGCCCGCCATCGCTTCTTCATAGTTCGAAGGTTCACCGTTGTCCAACAACATGATTTCCAAGACAGGGTTGCCGTACCACTCTGGTGCGGAACGTGTCCTTGTGGACCTACGAAGTTCAGTAGCAACTTGATCTGAAGTTTCATGATCATCATCATTAACTTCCTCTCTAGTCGGTGCAGGCACCTCAGGAACATTTTCTTGAGCTGCGCCACTTACCGTTTCAAGAGGTAATACTTCATCAAGTTCTACTTTCCTCCCACTTATTTCTTTCGAGAGAAACTCTTTCTCTAGAAAGTACCCATTCTTGGCAACAAAGATCTTGGCTTCGGATCTGAGGTAGAAGGTATACCCAATAGTTTCTTTAGGGTATCCTATGAAGACACATTTTTCCGATTTGGCTTCGAGCTTTTCAGGTTGAAGTTTCTTGACATAAGCATTGCATCTCCAAACTTTTAGAAACGACAGCTTAGGTTTCTTCCCAAACCATAATTCATACGGTGTCATCTCAACGGATTTTGATGGAGCCCTATTTAAAGTGAATGCGGCAGTCTCTAAAGCATAGCCCCAAACGGACAGCGGTAGATCCGTAAGAGACATCATAGATCGCACCATATCCAATAGAGTGCGATTACGACGTTCGGACACACCATTACGCTGAGGTGTTCCAGGCGGCGTGAGTTGTGAAACTATTCCACATTTTCTTAAGTGTGTGCCAAATTCGTGACTCAAGTATTCTCCCCCACGACCTGATCGCAAGAACTTGATTTTCTTGTCACGTTGATTCTCAACCTCACTCTGAAATTCCTTGAACTTTTCAAAGGTCTCAGACTTGTGTTTCATTAAGTAGACATACCCATATCTACTCAAGTCATCAGTGAGGGTGAGAACATAACGATAGCCATCGCGAGCCTCAACACTCATTGGACCGCACACATCAGTATGTATGATTTCCAATAAGTTGGTTGCTCGCTCCATTGTTCCTGAGAACGGAATCTTGGTCATTTTACCCATGAGGCATGGTTCGCACGTGTCAAATGATTCGTAATCAAGAGACTCAAAAAGTCCATCTGCATGGAGCTACTTCATGCGTTTGACACCTATGTGACCAAGGCAGCAGTGCCACAAGTATGTGGGACTATCATTATCAACCTTACATCTTTTGGTATTCACACTATGAATATGTGTAACATTACGCTCGAGATTCATTAAGAATAAACCATTCACCATCTGAGCATGACCATAAAACATATCTCTCATATAAATAGAACAACCATTATTCTCGGATTTAAATGAGTAGCCATCTCGAATTAAACGAGATCCTGATACAATGTTCATGCTCAAAGCTAGCACTAAATAACAATTATTGAGGTTTAAAACTAATCCCGTAGGTAAATGTAGAGGTAGCGTACCGACGGCGATCACATCGACCTTGGAACCATTCCCGACGCGCATCGTGACCTTGTCCTTCGCCAGTCTCCGCTTATTCCGCAGCTCCTGCTTTGAGTTACAAATGTGAGCAACCGCACCGGTATCAAATACCCAGGAGCTACTACGAGTACTGGTAAGGTACACATCAATTACATGTATATCACATATACCTTTGGTGTTGCCGGCCTTCTTGTCTGCTAAGTATTTGGGGCAGTTCCGCTTCCAGTGACCACTTCCCTTGCAATAAAAACACTCAGTCTCGGGCTTGGGTCCATTCTTTGGCTTCTTCCCGGCAGCTTGCTTACCGGGCGCGGCAACTCCCTTGCCGTCCTTCTTGAAGTTCTTCTTACCCTTGACTTTCTTGAACTTAGTGGTTTTATTCACCATCAACACTTGATGTTCCTTTTTGATTTCCACCTCTGCTGATTTCAGCATTGAATATACCTCAGGAATGGTCTTTTCCATCCCCTGCATATTGAAGTTCATCACAAAGCTCTTGTAGCTCGGTGGAAGCGCCTGAAGGATTCTGTCGATGACCGTGTCATCCGGGAGATTAACTCCCAGCTGAGTCAAGCGGTTATGCAACCCAGACATTTTGAGTATGTGCTCACTGACAGAACTATTTTCCTCCATCTTACAACTGAAGCACTTGTCGGAGACTTCATATCTCTCGACCCGGGCGTGAGCTTGGAAAACCATTTTCAGCTCTTCGAACATCTCATATGCTCCATGTCTCTCAAAACGCTTTTGGAGCCCCGGTTCTAAGCTGTAAAGCATGCCGCACTGAACGAGGGGGTAATCATCAGCACGTGACTGCCAGGCGTTCATAACTTCTTGGTTATCTGGGATTGGTGTGTCACCTAGCGGTGCTTCTAGGACATAATCTTTCTTGGCAGCTATGAGGATGATCCTCAGGTTCTGGACCCAGTCCATATAGTTGCTGCCATCATCTTTCAGCTTGGTTTTCTCTAGGAACGCATTGAAGTTGAGGACAACATGGGCCATTTGATCTACAAGACATATTGTAAAGATTTTAGACTAAGTTCATGATAATTAAGTTCATCTAATCAAATTACTCAATGAACTCCCACTCAGATAGACATCCCTCCAGTCATCTAAGTGAAACATGATCCGAGTTAACTAGGCCGTGTCCGATCATCATGTGAGACGGACTAGCCAACATCGGTGAACATCTTCATGTTGATCGTATCTTCTATATGACTCATGCTCGACCTTTCGGTCTTCCGTGTTCCGAGGCCATGTCTGTACATGCTATGCTCATCAAGTCAACCTAAGTGTATTGCGTGTGTAAATCTGGCTTACACCTGTTGTATTCGAACGTTAGAATCTATCACACCCGATCATCACGTGGTGCTTCAAAACAACGAACCTTCGCAGCGGTGCACAGTTAGGGGGAACACTTTCTTGAAATTATTACGAGGGATCATCTTATTTAAGCTACCGTCGTTCTAAGCAAATAAGATGTAAAACATGATAAACATCACATGCAATCAAATAGTGACATGATATGGCCAATATCATTTGCTCCTTTTGATCTCCATCTTCGGGGCTCCATGATCATCGTTGTCACCGGCATGACACCATGATCTCCATCATCGTGTCTTCTTGAAGTTGTCTCATCATCTATTACTTCTAATACTATGGCTAATGGTTTAGCAATAAAGTAAAGTAATTACATGACGTTATATGTTGACACGCAGGTCACAAATAAATTAAGACAACTCCTATGGCTCCTGCCGGTTGTCATACTCATCGACATGCAAGTCGTGATTCCTATTACAAGAACATGATCATCTCATACATCACATATATCATTCATCACATCCTTTGGCCATATCACATCACAAAACACTTGCTGCAAAAACAAGTTAGACGTCCTCTAATTGTTGTTGCAAGTTTTTACGTGGCTGCTATAGGATTCTAGCAAGAACGTTTCTTACCTACACCAAAACCACAACGTGAATTGCCAATTTCTATTTACCCTTCATAAGGACCCTATTCATCGAATCCGATCCGACTAAAGTGGGAGAGACAGACACCCGCCAGCCACCTTATGCAACTAGTGCATGTCAGTCGGTGGAACCAGTCTCACGTAAGTGTACATATAAGGTCGGTCCGGGCCGCTTCATCCCACAATGCCGCCGAATCAAGATAAGACTAGTAACGGCAAGATAATTGACAATATCGATGCCCACAACTACTTTGTGTTCTACTCGTGCATAGAAACTATGCATAGACCTAGCTCATGATGCCACTGTTGGGGAACGTAGCAGAATTTTAAAATTTTCTACGCATCACCAAGATCAATCTATGGAGTCATGTAGCAACAAGGGAGAGAGGAGTGCATCTACATACCCTTGTAGATCGCGCACGGAAGCATTCAAGAGAACGGGGTTGATGGAGTCGTACTCGACGTGATCCAAATCACCGATGACCTAGTGCCGAACGGGCGGCACCTCCGCGTTCAACACACGTACGGTTGGGAAGACGTTTCCTCCTTCTTGATCCAGCAAGGGGGAAGGAGAGGTTGATGAAGATCCAGCAGCACAACGGCGTGGTGGTGGACGCAGCAGGATCCCGGCAGGGCTTCGCCAAAGCACAAGCGGGGAGGAGAGGGAGGCACCAGGAGCAAGGGGTGCGGCTGCCCTCCCTCCCCCTTTCTTTATATAGGGGCCTTGTGGGCGGCCCAAGGTGATGGATCTCCAAGGGGGCGGCGGCCAAGGGGTGGCTTCCCCCCCAAGCCAAGTGGGGGGCGCCCCCACCCCTAGGGTTTCCCAACCCTAGGCGCAGGGGAGGCCCAAGGGGGGGGGCGCACCAGCCCACTAGGGGCTGGTTCCCCTCCCAACTCAGCCCATGGGGCTCTCCGAGATAGGTGGCCCGACCCGATGGACCCCCGGGACCCTTCCGGTGGTCCCGGTACCATACCGGCGACCCCCGAAACCTTCCCGATGGCCGAAACTGGACTTCCTATATATAAATCTTTACCTCCGGACCATTTCGGAACTCCTCGTGATGTCCGGGATCTCATCCGGGACTCCGAACAACTTTCAGGTTACTGCATACTAATATCTCTACAACCCTAGCGTCACCGAACCTTAAGTGTGTAGACCCTACGGGTTCGGGAGACATGCAGACATGACCGAGATGCCTCTCCGATCAATAACCAACAGCGGGATCTGGATACCCATGTTGGCTCCCACATGCTCCATGATGATCTCATTGGATGAACCACGATGTCGAGGATTCAATCAATTCGTATACAATTCCCTTTGTCAATCGGTACGTTACTTGCCTGAGACTCGATCGTCGGTATCCCAATACCTCGTTCAATCTCGTTACCGGCAAGTCACTTTACTCGTACCGTAATGCATGATCCCGTGATCAACCACTTGGTCACATTGAGCTCATTACAATGATGCATTACTGAGTGGGCCCAGAGATACCTCTCCATCATACGGAGTGACAAATCCGAGTCTCGATTCGTGCCAACCTAACAGACACTTTCGGAGATACCTGTAGTGTACCTTTATAGTTACCCAGTTACGTTGTGACGTTTGGCACACCCAAGGCACTCCTACGGTATCCGGGAGTTGCACAATCTCATGGTCTAAGGAAATGATACTTGACATTCGGAAAAGCTACAGCAGACGAACTACACGATCTTTGAGCTATGCTTAGGATTGGGTCTTGTCCATCACATCATTCTCCTAATGATGTGATCCCATTATCAATGACATCCAATGTCCATAGTCAGGAAACCATGACTATCTTTTGATCAACGAGCTAGTCAACTAGAGGCTCACTAGGGACGTGTTGTGGTCTATGTATTCACACATGTATTACGATTTCTGGATAACACAATTATAGCATGAACAATAGACAATTATCATGAACAAAGAAATATAATAGTAACCATTTTATTATTGCCTCTAGGGCATATTTCTAACACCAACCTCTCCCCCCTTATTACTACTAGATGACCTATTGTGTCAATGATAAAGCAACTGTGAGGACGGGTCTACTCCAACTACAGCATTAGCCCATGCCTTGGTATGCCAAACGAACATTAGGTCGTGGCATACCATCGAGGGTGTTTGGTTCCCTAGCTGACTATTAATAAGCAACAAAGAAGGAAAGTAAACTTTATGAAATAGGTTATAGCGAATGCAACTTAAAAGGTAAGCAACTCATTAGAAAGAATAACCTAGGAAACCATGGAGCAGATCCACCTAAAACCAGGATGTTAACCAAACCGATGATAAGTCGCTTTTGCATATCAGACATAAAAGGACCGAACAACCACAACCTCACCTATGCGCAAATCAGGTAGGCGGTAAGGAGGTAAACTGATTTTTAAAAAGTAGGCTGTGAACCGGGTACATTACCATCCGACCGACTGGTGGGTTAGCTGGTCGCGGTCCTTGGGAGACAAGCCCCACCACTAGGGCACACAAAGGATGAGCCAGGTAGGCAACAAGGGGGCAAATCAATTTCAGGGAAATAGTCTGTGAATCAGGTACATTACCATATGGCCCTTGGGTGAGATAGCCGGTCGCGGTCTGGGCGTACAGTCCCCGCCGAAAGTGCACGCGACCAACTGCAGCAATGAAGCAAAGAAACCTATGAACAAAATGTCTTATGAATGACTCACTAAGTTTTTGTACCATCCATGAAGGACATCAATGATTAGATAGGATATTTAATGATGTCCAATGTCACCTAGGCCGCGTGTGGTGAGTCCGGGTTTACCCTATCAGCGTGCTTGCCCCTCCCTTGTGCTTTTAAGAGCATGGTTAATAGTATAGCCAACAACCGGCTATATGAAGCTGTCATGGCATTTGTAGCCAACCTAATAGTTCACTCATACAATAGTTAGGAATACTAGTACGTTATATTATTAATATATGGCCCACATCTTTCTCTCACAAAAGGTGTTGGAACTCGTGGTACAGCCGACTGTAAGCTTGTAGCCTGCTTCTCTTCTCTCCCCTCTTTTCTCTCCTCCACCTAGACATAGATCTAATGTGGCATCTCTTATAGCCCGCCCACGCCACTCTATTGTACTTGTTGTAAGTTTGCGAGGGCGCTCGCCCTGGATTTCTGCCTACTTGATAATCGATATCCCTACTCATGTGCACCGTCTCGGGCATTTTCTCATGCACCGTGTGACGACTGGTCGCTCTACCACTATGCTTCCACCCTTGTTGGGCTACTTCTTAGATGGTTAAGTGTTTGCCTGCAACTAGAGACAAGCGGCAAAGCAAATTATGAATGACGTACTTTATGAATCATCGTAAGGGGGCAAAAAAATTGCTTAGACGAGCTATCTGAAGGATGTTTTTCATGAATTGTCTACAAGTGATTATGTTCATATTGCGTTTGTGCTTGACTTGTATTAGATAACACCACACAACGATGATCGTTGGACATGTGTTTCTTTGGCTAAACTATCATAACTGGGCCCTCCCACTTGAAGCTGCGCGAGTAGGGAAACCAGGCGAGTCGACCAGACGATTGACGGGACTAGGAACAGTGCAATCAACAAGCACGTGTAGCGTACACGCCAGTTGGCCAATCCACAGCATTCAAAGCTCGGACAGACATGGCAGAACATACCTTTCGGTGTGCCATGGCAGTCAAAGGCTGGGTAGATATCCCAAAACACGTCATCCGACCAGACCGCAACACTCAGGACCCGACTGGAGCTAAGAAGTGAAGCAACTTATGAACAACATTTTGTTTCGAATCATCATCAAAGGGTCAAATCATCTTATGCAAGCAAGAACCTAGGTGAGCCATTTGAATGATGTTTTTCGCATACTATCTGCAAGTTGCTACGTTCATATTGTGTTTATATTTGCCTTGTAGAATGCAATTGACAGGGCATGGAACGATGGGATCAGTAAGCACATGCAGTGTACAGTCCTTTGCGAACCATATGAAAGCACGACATTAACCTATGAGACGGCGGGTCATTTTTGCGTGTCGTGCAGAAAAGGACCGAACCACCATAGACCCACCTATGCATGAGTTGGGTAGACAACAAGCAAGCAAACCATTCCAGAGAAATAGACTCCAAGCCGAGTACACCACCGTCCGGGCCATGGGTAGGATATCCGAATAAGGTCCTAAAAGGGTGTCCCCACCACAAAATGCCCTCGCTAGCAATGATAGCCAGGCTCAGTTTACCTCGCTATGCACCACTCTTGCTTGGTCTGCCCCTTATATAGAAACACATGATGCTTGTATGGTTAGTACATATATGACAACTCGAGACCGGCGCTCCAGATGCCTTCCATGTTTTGTGTGTCAGCTCTGTTATTTATTTGTTTGTTGCATTCATCATTGCATCATTCGCATTGCATCGGCACTCCGTTGCCGTCATTTTTCAAAAACTTGCATCCGCTTATAGTTGTCGCTTCTATCTTGTCTCTGTTGACCTTCTCTCAGTTCAACCGGACCGCTCTCTTCTCTCTCTCTCTCTTTCTCTCTCTCTCTCTCTCTCTCTCCTCTGAGCCCACCAAACCCTTTTGTATCTGTGACCTTTTGTCAGACCCCTCGCACGCGTCCGAAACTGCCCCAAACCCGAACCGCTCAGTCATCACCGTTGCATTCATATCATCCCCTAACATCCCTGAAACATCTCTGCTTTCTTATTTGGACTTCCCAACCTAGTTATCTTGGACCGTCCGATTTTGATCGGAGGGACCAAATCGTGCAACACCTAGTTTCCCCAATCATCTTCGGTTTAGTTATTGCACTCCCCTAGTCTATTCTTTCTCGACCATCCGATCTCGATCGGGTGATCCAAATTCCCCTCATTTCCCCTATTTATGTACCTAATATCAATCTAACCCTAACTTCTAGGGACTTGTCCCATCCCTCCACCGCCGCCCGCCCACTGTCTCCTCCCCCTTGGGATCCCCTCCAGATCCAAACCACCAACCGAAGCCGCCTCCTCCATCCTCGTTTTCCTCATCGGGCCAACCAGCAGCTCCCATCGAGCTCCACCTACACCCCATCCTTCCCTGCCTCGAGCCTGGAGCTCGTCCACGTCCTCGAGCCACTTCTCCCTCCGGCAACCAAAGTCACCACCAGGCCATTCTGCCCCTGCCATCTCCCTCCTCCCTTCCTCTTCTTCCCAATTTCCTCACCTCCCTTCTCTCTGCTTGCAACAGATTGAGGCATGGCGCCGCCCCAGGCTCTTCCCCAATGCCATGGATGGGCGCAACCATCGGTAAGCTCCCCAGCTGCCTGATCTGGCATCTAGGACCTCCCCTGTGCCCTGCTGCCTCCTGGAGTGCCGGCCAAGACCCCGTCGCCCTGCCAAGGCGCCCGCTCAATCCCTGCTTCGAATAACAGAATGGGCACCATGTCTACCTCCTCTGCATCATGCCACTCCACCACTGGATCCCTTCCTCCTCGACTCCAGCAAGCCCCGCCGGAGATGGGCTCCCGACGCCCAGATCTACGCCTCCGACCATCCTCATTGTTTCCCGTTGTCGGCGCGCCGCCCGTCGCTGGAGTGCTCGTCCCCAAATCACAAGTCACGCGAAGCCACCGCTCCATCCTCTGCTTTGAGCAACTGTACGAACGAAGTCGTGCCCGTTGACCACGCTGGCCAGCTACATGAGCTGCCAGGTGCGCCAGGCCCAGCGCGCCCCGCCTACTTTCCCTTCGGCCTCCAAGGCCAGCTCAAGCCGGCGCAATGCCAGATCCGGCCTGCCCGGCATCCTCCACCAACTGGCCCATGCGGCCTGGTGAGCACCCAGATCTAGTGCCCTATCCTGTACACGGTTGGGCCAGCCAGATTCGGCCCATTCTTGTTTTTTTCGTTCCAGCAATTTTAGCTTTATTCCAGGAATTGCAGATTTGCAGAAAAACCCCTAGACTTCATGCATATCATAAATCACAAACTATGCATCACATGTAAAAACTTTATGTATGGAAAATGCCTAGAATTTCATCTAGTTTCATAATATGTTTCTTTCATCCATGTTAAAAATGTTTAAAATGGTGTTTGCATTTATTTTTGCACAATGACATGCTAAAATGGTTTATTTAATAACTAAATAACCATAGCTCCATTTTAAATAAACTTTATATGTAAATGAGGTGGAAAAATGCATAGTTTAACATGGTGACACTACTTTGCATGTTTAACAACTCTAAAATTGTATTTAGGGCAGAACGGTACCAAATTCATAATATGCATATGAGGATTTTTCCGGACTTGTTGTTTGTTGGTCCGGGCTCATTTAAACTTGCCTAGATAGGTAGTTTTATTATGCTTCACCTCTTGCCATGTTTAACAACATTTAATATTGTTGGATACATAAGCGGGAGAGAGCTAAATAATTGAATGTGGTGTTTTGTAAATATGCATCTCGTTGCATATTGAGCTCCACTTAACTTGTAGTTTTGTTTGTGCACTTTGCCATGCCATGCATATTTAAACCCGACATGCATCATCCTTGGTTGTGCATCAGGCCATGTTTATGCTTGTGTGTTTACCATGTTGCTTGATTCTTTCCGGTTTTCTTTCTCTTGTTAGCTTCGGTTTTGTTCCAGAGTTGTGAGGATTCGTTCGCCTATGTTCATTTGTCTTCTTCGGGGACTCCTTCTTCCTTGCGGGATCTCAGGCAAGATGACCATTACCCTCGATATCACTTCTATCTTTGCTTGCTAGTTGTTCGTTCTATCGCTATGTCGCGCTACCTACCACTTGTTATATCATGCCTCCCATATTGCCATGTCAAGCCTCTAACCCACCTTCCTAGCAAACTGTTGTTTGGCTAAGTTGCCGCTTTTGCTCATCCCCTCTTATAGCGTTCCTAGTTGCAGGTGCCTTGCAGGTTGTTACATGTTGGAACCTGGATATGTTGGGATATCACTTTATCTCTTATTTAATTAATGCATCTATATACTTGGCTAAGGGTGGAAGGCTTAGCCTTTTGCTCGGTGTTTTGTTCCACTCTCGCCGCCTTAGTTTCCGTCATACCGGTGTTATGTTCCTTGATTTTGCGTTCCTTACGCGGTTGGGGTTACGGGCCCCCCTTGACAGTTCATTTTGAATAAAACTCCTCCAACAAGGCCCAACCTTGGTTTTACATTTCCCTAACAACCTAGAACTTTCCCTGGGGGTTGCAAACCCGAGGGTCATCTTTATTTTAACCCCCTGGGCCAGTGCTCCTCTGAGTGTTGGTCCCAAATGGGCAGCCTGCGGTGCCACCTCGGGGAAACTTGAGGGTTGGTTTACTCATAACTTGTCCCATCCGGTGTGCCCTGAGAATGAGATATGTGCGACTCCTATCGGGATTTGTCAGCACATTGGGTGGTCTTGCTGGTCTTATTTTACCATTGTCGAAATGTCTCATAACCGGGATTCTGAGACTGATCGGGTCTTTCCGGGAGAAGGAATATCCTTTGTTGATCGTGAGAGCTTCTGATGGGCTAAGTTGGGACACCCCTGCAGGGTATAAACTTTCGAGAGCCGTGCCCGTGATTATGTGGCAGATGGGAATTTGTTAATATCCGGTTGTAGAGAACTTGACACTTGACTTAATTAAAATGAATCAACTGTGTGTGTAGCTGGGATGGTCTCTTTTCGGTGGTATCCGGGAAGTGAACACGGTTTGGGTTATGTTTGAACGTAAGTAGTTACAGGATCACTTCTTGATCACTTCTAGCTTCATGTCGGTTGTGTAGCTTCTCATCTTACTCTTATTTGTGTATGTTAGCCACCATATTTGCTTAGCGCTTGCTGCAACTCCACCTCATTACCTTATCCTACCCATAAGCTTAAATAATCTTGATCTCGTGGGTTTTAAGATTAATGAGTCCTCGTGACTCACAGATACTACCAAAATAGTTGCAGGTGCCGATGGTACCAGTACAGGTGAAGACCTTGGTCATTACTATGTTTCATTTCCTGATGATTAGTAGTGGAGCCCAGTTGGGACGATCGGGGATCTAGCATTTGGGGTTATCTTCTTTTCTTTTGGATTTGTCCGTAGTCGGGCTATGTGTGTACTCTAAATGGTGTATGAATTCTTTGATATTTGTGTGACATGGCGATTGTAAGCCAACTCTATTTATCCCTTTCTTCTTCATTACATGGGATTGTGTGAAGATGACCCTTCTTGCTACAAAACCACAATGCGGTTATGCCTCTAAGTCGTGCCTCGACACGTGGGAGATATAGCCACATCGTGGGCGTTACAAGTTGGTAATCAGAGCCATCTCTGACTTAGGAGCCCCCCTGCTTGATCGAATCGCTGACGTGGTTGAGTCTAGAACAAAAATGTTTTGAGTCTTAGGATTATATATATATCGGAGAGTAGGATTCCTTTTACTCCTCAGTCCCTTCGTCGCTCTGGTGAGGCCTCCTAACGTAGATGTTTTGTCTTTCCTCTCCTCAAATTTCACAAAAAAAATTAGGATCACGCGGGTATCTTGGGATCATTCTGATATTCTTGTGACGAGAACATTGTTCTTGGTGCCTCCTAACATTTACGGGTTGTGGCAGTGTCCCGAGGAGTTGAGCTCCGAGATGTTGTTGTCACAATTTTATCATTGCAGTTCTGGAATAGCTGAGCTCGCCGACATCAAAAATCTCTTTTATGCAGTTGTTGGTGAGATAACCTCGACGCCACCCAGTATTGGGGCGGTAGTTCGGGAATATTGCCATAACTCGTATAACGGATGTTTTTCAAAGGTTGAGGTAGACGATTTCCAGAGTTTTCTTAGTTATGTGTTGACGGAAGGATACAGTTGGAGCGTAGGGCTTGTTAGTTGTGTGATATATATTGTGCCTCCCTGTATCACCAACACCAGATTGCATAACCAGAAAGTTTCGGGAGTTTATAGGTGGGAACTCAAGTATCACGTAGGAATTCTTTCCAACAGACACATGATACGATATGGGGTCTATCATATGTTTGTTTTGGCTTATTCCGCAAGTCAAATCCTTTGTTTTGTTTTGAGTTATGGTATTCGAGTTGCTTTGAAGTCAAATGTGGGTTCCATACCTTTTCTAAATGGTGTTCTCATATTTCTATGGGAGTGCTAATCCTTTCGATCATCGAGATTGTCATGTCAATTCTTTTCCAACCGACGTGCTTCTCTCCAGGCTAATCCTATCATTTGTCCCATTTGTGAGATCAATTCTAAGTTTTCTCAACGATATCCATTCCATCTGTCCCAAGTTGCCTTTGTTTTCCCTCCCTCCAACCCTTTTTATTCAAGGACTCAAATTTCTTGATCAAGTATCCTTTTTATTGATGGGAAGTCTCTCCATTCTTTTCCATCAATGTTCTTATCTGGTGGTTCTCAGGAAGATACTAACAGAGCTTCAAGTTTATCATTCTCCGTTATCTTTTCTTCTCCGGTGGATTCAATTCAAGATTTTTGTGTTGATCATATCCCCTTTCCTCGTTTCAAATGCTTTCTCGCGTTGGAAGTTCTTATCCAAGCATCTCTTGATCATTAACATTGCAATACTTGTATCCGGAGTGTTGAAGATATCTTAGAAGATTCGCATTTTCATTCCTAATCTGTTCAAGCTATCTCGAGGTTGTTATCTCTTTTGAGCCATTTAATTCAACCGACGCAATCTCTCTTTTAAATCATGCAACGGTCTATCTTTTGAGTGGGCCCTAACTCACAGGTCTTTTCCCAGGATCTTACCTGACTCATCTAATTTTCCTGAAGCTATTCCCAAATTATTTTCGATGTTTGACAGAAGAATGATTTTCATTAGTCAGATGTTTTCCAAGATCGATTTCAAATTATTTTTCATTGTTGGATCAACCTCTTTGTTTTTCATTCTCCAGCAGTATCTCAACAATTCGTGGTGGTGTTTCTCATTGTCATTCTCTACATTTGAAGACTAAAGAAGATTTTCTCTTAAGTCTTTCTCCGTTCTCTTGGAGATGCGTAGTTCAAGCTTGATACCATCCTCTCATAATTGTTTTCGATTGTGAGAATTATTTTTACCCATCCGGAGCAATTCCGGAGTATTTTCAGTTTGATTCTCCAGAGCCCATCATCTCAGAGTTATTCATTCTCAGCTTTCAAATCTCGTTCTCCAAATCTACCGATGGATCGTTCAAGTATTATGTAGCCTGCTTGTCATCTCTTCGTTCTCTTGTATCTAAATACACTCAAGTATCTTCGCTCATTTTCTAATTCTTTCCGGTGAATTGTGCCTTTGCTACTTTCATTTTCAATTCTTACGGTGGTTTGTTCAAGATTCCTATTCCTATGTTCTCATATTAATTTATTCATTGTTTCAATCCTACCGGTGGTTCATTGAAGACCTTCCTAAGTTTGCACTATATCTCTCTTAATCCTTTCTACGAGAATAAGTAGTATGCCAAATCCATTGCTTGTCCTCAATTTAAATTGGTGAAGGATGCGCATAATGTAATTCTTATTATTGTTTCATCCAAGTCATCTAATTTCTTCTTTCCAGAGTTGTTCATCATGTCACATTCTCGGTTTGAGATGCTTCATCTTTTGTTTTCCGGAGTTCCAAGTTTTCCGCATTATCTCATCGCGAAGCTCCATCTAAATCATCGCAAGGCTTCACCTTGTGTTTTCAACTTCTCTTTCTTTTTATCATCCTTTTGTTATCGGAGTTCTTCATGGAGGCTCTACATGGTGGTTCATCAAGGATTCTTTTCATTCTTCAATTGTTCTTCAAGATTTCTCTCGAAGTTATGATCTGCCAAGCTATACTAAAAATTAAACATGGTGCTCAACACATGTTTTGTTCTGAGGAACTCAAGTATTCTTCTTCTTGCATTTCGAAGTGCAATTCTTTCTACCTTATCTTTTGAGATGGTGATATGTCATTCTTGATGATTTCCCTTCGTGTTTCATGATTGACATGTTATCAAGAATGAGGTATTTTAAATCTATCAATCTCTTCGTTGGAGTTATCTTGGTAAATATTTCACCTAAAGCCTTCCCTATGGAATGTTGCTAATTGTGGTGCCTATCGATAATCCAAGTTTTCTCCTATTCTCTCGGTAAAAGGAGTTTTCATCTCCTTGTTGATCTCAATCCAATCAACCATTTCCGTTAGTGGCCGGTTGTCACCTCATAATTTTGAGATGTTTTCCATAAGCCCACAACAAGCTCGTTCTTTTCATTGTTTATTTTCCAATAACTCCGTTCAATCCTTCTTTCTACGGATGGTTTTCAGATTCAATTGTGCTAGAAGTTGTCATTTTCTTCTCCGTCCCTTTATCCCAACAATCTAGCTTCTATTATTTTGTTCCAGAGTCATTGTGATGTTGCTCCCTTTGTTCCATCACCTCGTTTTTTTGCCAAGATCATGTTCTTTTATTTGCTTATCCATTTAACCAGAGAGTTGTGTCATCTCTTCAATTACTTTTCATCTTATCAAGTTTTCCTTCTCTTTTCTCCGGAGTGTTGTCCAAATTCTGTCATTCTTGTTCCTTGGCTATCTCATTATACCGGCATGGTCATATTCCTTTGGTTCATGAAGCTCTCATTTCATGTCTTTCAACCTACAATGTTCTCGTAATGTTCCTTGTTCCTTTTTACTAACGGAGTGTTTTCAACTTCATTCATCTCCATTATATTCTTTCTTCCAATTTGTTCAACCTCTCAAGGTTTGTGGTTTCACAAGTTTGTCAAAGAAGCAACTTTGTCTTACCTCTTCCTCTTCTGTTTCTCTCCGATGCCACCAATACATCTCGGGACGAGATCTCTAGTAAGTGGGGGAGTGTTGTGATGACCCGAGACCGACGCTCCATACGCCTTCCATGTTTTGCGTGTCAACTCTGTTATTTATTTGTTTGTTGCATTCATCATCGCATCATTCACATTGCATCGGCACTCCGTTGCCTTCATTTTTCAAAAACTTGCATCTGCTCATATTTTGTCGCTTCTTTCTTGTCTCTGTTGACCTTCTCTCAGTTCAACCAGAACGCTTTCTTCTCTCTCTCCTCTAAGCCCATCAAACCCCTTTGTCTCTGTGACCTTTTGTCAGACCCCTCGCACGCGTATGAAACTACCCCGAACCTAAACCACTCAGTCATCACCGTTGCATTCAGATCATCCCCTAACATCCCTAAAACATCTCTATTTTCTTATTTGGACTTCCCAACCTAGTTATCACGGACCGTCCAATTTTGATTGGAGGGACCAAATCGCGCAACACCTAGTTTCCCCAATCATCTCCAGTTTAGTTATTGCACTCCCCTAGTCTATTCTTTCTCGACCGTATGATCTCGATCGGTGATACGTCCATTTTGCATCATGCTTTTATATCGATATTTATTGCATTATGGGTTGTTATTACACATTATGTCACAATACTTATGCCTATTCTCTCTTATTTTACGAGGTTTGCACGAAGAGGGAGAATGTCAGTAGCTGGAATTCTGGGCTGAAAAAGGAGCAAATATTAGAGACCTATTCTGCACAACTCCGAAAGTCCTGAAACTCCATGGATGTCAGTTTTGGAATATATAAAAAATATTGGGCGAAGAAAGCACCAGAGGGGGGCCACCCACCATTCACGAGGGTGGGGGGCGCGCCCTACCCCCTTGGGCGCGCCCCCTGTCTCATGGGCCCCCTGGCAGGCCTCCGGTGCCCATCTTTTGCTATATGAAGTCTTTCACCCTGGAAAAAATCAGAAGGAAGCTTTCGGGACGAAGCGCCGCCGTCTCGAGGCGGAACCAATCTAGGGCTCCGGCGGAGCTGTTTTGCTGGGGAAACATCCCTCCAGGAGGGGGAAATCATCACCATCAATCCTCTCATAGGGAGGGTCAATCTCCACCAACATTTTCACCAGCACCATCTCATCTCAAACCCTAGTTCATCTCTTGTATCCAATCTTTGTCTCAAAACCTCATATTGGTACATGTGGGTTGCTAGTAGTGTTGATTACTCCTTGTAGTTGATGCTTGTTGGTTTATTTGGTGGAAGATCATATGTTCAGATCCTTTATGCATATTAATACCCCTCTGATTATGAACATGAATATGATTTGTTAGTAGTTATGTTTGTTCCTGAGGACATGGGAGAAGTCTTGCTATAAGTAGTCATGTAAATTTGTTATTAGTTTGATATTTTGATGAGATGTACATTGTCTCTCCTCTAGTGGTGTCACGTGAACGTCGACTACATGACATTTCACCATTATTTGGGCCTAGGGGAAGGCATTGGGAAGTAATAAGTAGATGATGGGTTGCTACAATGACAGAAGCTTAATCCCTACTTTATGTGTTGCTTCGTAAGGGGCTGATTTGGATCCACATGTTTCATTCTATGGTTAGGTTTACCTTAATACTTCTTTTGTAGCTGCGGATGCTTGCAAGAGGGGTTAATCATAAGTGGGATGCTTGTCCATGTAAGGGCAGTACCCAAGCACCGGTCCACCCACATATCAAATTATCAAAGTAACGAACGTGAATCATATGAGCATGATGAAAACTAGCTTGACGATAATTCCCATGTGTCCTCGGGAGCGCTTTCCGATATATAAGAGTTTGTCCAGGCTTGTCCTTTGCTACAAAAAGGATTGGGCCACCTTGCTACACCTTATTTACTTTTATTACTTGTTACCCGTTACAAATTACCTTATCACAAAACTATCTGTTACCGATAATTTTAGTGTTTGCAGAGAATACCTTACTAAAAACCGCCTGTCATTTCCTTCTGCTCCTCGTTGGGTTCAACACTCTTACTTATTGAAACGACTATGACAGATTCCCTATACTTGTGGGTCATTGAGGGAGTCCTGGACTAAGGGGTCCTCGGGCGTCCGGCCTGTTATCCATGGGTCGGACTGATGAGCTGTGAAGACATGAAGGTCGAAGACTGTACCCATGTCCGGATTGGACTCTCCTTGGCGTGGAAGGCAAGCTTGGCGACCGAAGATGAAGATTCCTTCTTATGTAACCGGCTCTATGTAAACCCTAGATCCCCCCGGTGTCTATATAAACCAGAGGGATTAGTCCGGAAAGGATATATATTCATTACGATAGTCATACAGGCTAGGCTTCGAGGGTTTAGCCATTACGATCTCGTGGTAGATCAACTCTTGTAATACTCATATTCATCAAGATCAATCAAGCAGGAAGTAGGGTATTACCTCCATAGAGAGGGCCCGAACCTGGGTAAACATCGTGTCCCCCGTCTCCTGTTACCATCGATCCTAGACGCACAGTTCGGGACCCCCTACCTGAGATCCACCGGTTTTGACACCGACATTGGTGCTTTCATTGAGAGTTCCACTGTGCCGTCGATGAAAGGTTCGATGGCCCCTTCAATCGTCTATAGTGACGCTTTCCAAGGAGAAACTTTCCTCCCCGGATAGATCTTCGTGTTCGACGGCTTTGTACTACGGGCCAACTCGCTTGGCCATCTGGAGCAGATCGATAGCTACGCCCCTGGCCACCAGGTCCGATTTGGAAGCTTGAACTACGTCACGGATATCCGTGCAGACTTCTTCTTCAATGGATTTGAGATCACAACGATCGCTCCCCCTCGCCGCAATGAACATGACTTAAATCTGTCATCGGATCACATCCAGGAAATGGTCCCTGTTGCTGCAACGGCCTTAGAACTGGAGCAGATCGTGCCATCTGAGGCCACAGAGTCCGCGGCGCTGGAGCCACACACGGACCCGACACCCTGCAATATTTGTGTCAATGGAACTCCGGACTCGTCTCCGGCTATAAGTTCCGGACTAGCTACGCCTGCAGACACCAAGCAGGATCGATTATCGATTTTCGAATTTAGCGCCGCAGACATCTTCCAACACTCACCTTTCGGTGATGTGCTAAACTCTTTAAAGAATTTGTCCTTGGAGAAGGACTCATAGCCGAACTATGTTCGGTTCGAGCGAGAGGCCGATGATGGGAAATTTCGCTTTCGACCCGCCACCCACTTCATAGTCACTGTCGATGACTTAACCGACGTGCTTGATTACGGCTCCAAAGACATCGACGGTATGGACGACGATGCCGACAAGGAACAAGGCCAAGACCCGCCATTTACTGGACGTTGGACGGCCACCTCTTCGTATGATGTGTACATGGTTGACACACCTAAAAAAGCTAGCGACGATGACAAAGGAGATCCAGTTGTGAATAAACCTTCTGAGACACAGTCCAAGTGTCGGTGCCTTAAACGCCGCTCTAAGCCTCGTCGCTCAAAAAATGGCGACAATGGCACTGGAGAAAATAGTACTCCGGGCGACGCCTTGTTGGGGCTGCATCTGAACAGGAGGAACAAGACAACAGGCAAGATAACCCTGATAAACAGGCCATGCCCAATGACCGAGATGATGATAGTTATCATCCAGTCTCCGAGGATGATGAGAGCCTCGGCAATGAGGACTTCATCGTGCCTGAGGCACCCCTCGAGCAGGAGCGCTTCAAGCGCCAGCTAATAGCCACTGCAAGAAGCCTGAAGAAGAAGCAGCAGCAGCTCCAAGCTGATCAAGACCTGCTCATTGACATGTGGATTGATGTCCTGGCAGCCGAAGAATACGGCCTCGAGCACCCAGCCAAGAGTTACCCAAAGCACAGACTGCTACCTCAGTTCGATGAGGAAGCACCAGATCCCATACCTCCCTCACGCAATGCGGACCGACCACCACGTGGTCGGGATAGTGCGGCGGACCGACCACCCCGTGGTCGGGATAAAACGGTAACTCAGGCCGAACAACAGCCCGCCCCACTGCCTCGCAAAAACAGGGACAAAACTGCCCTGGACCATACGTACGACCTTCGGCAGGAGCCGGACAGCAGAGCAGGACACATTAGATCAATCTACAGATCGCGAGGACGCTTCCCCACTCAGGATGACGGCTACCTATTCGGACATGACAAACCTAGTCACACCCGGGCCGATAACCGCAGACGGACTTCATCGGAGGTGTGTTGTGACGCGGCCCGATATAGCAGCGTCGCACACCCTCTCTTCTTCACAAATGAGGTGCTGGATCATGAATTCCCCGAGGGATTCAAGCCCGTCAATATTGAATCATACGATGGAACAACCGATCCCGCTGTATGGATTGAGGACTTTATTCTCCACATCCACATGCCTCGTGGAGGCGACCTCCACGCCATCAAATACCTCCCACTAAAGCTCAAAGGGCCAGCTCGACACTGGCTAAATAGCCTGCCCGGAAATTCCATGGGCAGCTGGGAGGACTTGGAAGAAGCCTTCCTTGACAACTTCCAAGGTACATATGTCCGGCCACCCGATGCCGATGACTTAAGCCACATAGTTCAACAACCTAGAGAATCAGCCAGAAAATTCTAGACTAGGTTCCTAACTAAAAAGAACTAGATCGTTGACTGTCTGGATGCCAAAGCCCTAGCGGCCTTTAAAAACAGCATCCGTGATGAATGGCTAGCACGCCACCTTCGCCAAGAAAAGCCGAAGTCCATGGCAGCCCTTACGACACTCATGGCCCGCTTTTGTGCGGGTGAGGACAACTGGCTGTCTCGTAGCAAAAACACAGCCAGCGAGACTGCCCCCTGCCAAGAACAGCACTGGCAAACTTTGGCGCAATAGACACAAACGCCGAAACAATGGCGACAACACCGATGACACCATCGTTAATGCCGGATTCAGCGGCTCCAAGTCCGGACAGCGAAAGAAGCCCTACAAAAGGAACAGTGAGGGACCATCCAGCCTGGATCGCATACTCGATCGTCCATGCCAGATACATGGTACCCCAGATAAACAAGCCAATCACACCAACAGAGATTGTTGGGTCTTCAAACAGGCTGGCAAGTTAAATGCCGAAAACAAAGAAAAGGGATCACAAAGTGAGGACGAGGACGAAGAGCCCTGGCAGCCGAACACCGGGGGGCAAAAGAAATTTCCCCCTCAAGTCAAAATGGGGAACATGATATACGCTACACACATCCCCAAAAGGGAGCGTAAGCGAGCACTTAGGGACGTCTACGCGGTAGAGCCAGTCGCCCCAAAATTCAATCCGTGGTCGTCATTCCCGATCACCTTCGATCGTCGAGATCACACAACCAGTATCCGCCATGGCGGTTCAGCCGCACTAGTCCTCGACCCAATTATCGACGGGTTTTAGCTAACACGTGTCCTGATGGACGGTGGTAGCAGCCTCAACCTGCTTTATCAGGACACAGTGTGGAAGATGGGCATTAACCCCTCACGAATCAAACCAACAAAGACTACCTTTAAAGGAGTCATACTAGGCGTAGAGGCCCGCTGTACGGGCTCAATCATGCTGGAGGTGGTCTTCGGTTCCCCGGACAACTTCTGAAGCGAAGAGTTAATCTTTGATATCGTCCCCTTCCGCAGCGGCTACCATGCACTGCTCGGACGAACCGCGTTTGCTAGATTCAACACCGTGCCACACTATGCTTATCTCAAGATGCCCGGTCCATGCGGCGTCATAACGGTCAATGGCAATACTGAGCGCTCCCTCCGGACAGAGGAGCACACCGCCGCCCTAGCAGAAGAGGTGAAAAGTGGCCTTCTCATGCAGCATCATGGGCTGGTTGCCGAGCCCCTGGACATCATTAAGAGGGTCCGGACTACACTGCAACAGGATAGTGCGGCTCGTCAAGAGCTTGATTAGCAATTCGGCCTCCGTCCCAATCCCGATGAGGCAGTGGCATTCATACCACGCGTACATAATTATGCACTCAAAACTCCATGGGCATCGACGGAGGCACAAGCTATCCCTGGATCTACGGTTTGGCTAGACCGCTCCCGGACACACATATAACTTTACTCTCTCCTTTTCCCTTGTTTCAGGTTTCTCCTATGCGGGCCTCCTTTGATGGCCTGATTAATGATCCTGTCAAAGGATAAACACACCAGATTGACACGGAGCACAAGCGTACATGGGAAGCCCTAGAGGCTAACCATTTTCAGGACCCACGCGCAGCTCGCCTTCGATTGCGGCATGTCAAATAGTCAGTTGCTTATTGCATTATTTTGTACCAATGTGCTGGGACGCATTAACCCAACTATAAGGGAAACTGTTCATGATCCAAGTTCAAGGGCCCCAGATCCTATCTCTGTTCTTCTTATGTTTTCCTTTAAATTACTTATTTCCTAGCAATCGTACACTCTGGTGCGTTTCATATTTGCCAGGGCCTCCTCATCGCCCCATGATACGGCAACAAAGTCTGAACAATCCTTAAAGATAAGTTTGGCACCCCGAATTTAGCATTATATGCATTGGCTCCGAATCATGTCTTTGGTCAATAGTTGGGTTGCCCGGCTCCTGTGCTTTCTACCCTACATTCCGCTAAATCGGCTAGGGTAGTAAAGGGAGAACTACTGCGATTGTGCCCTGGCCTTGACCAGATGAGCGCATCAGTAGAGAAAGCTGAAAACTGACTATCATGATATGGCGAGAGCCGGTCAGCTGTTCGAGGGTTACAAATCGTTGGAGATTTTTTTCTGCATTATGCGAAAGATCGGCACTTCCCGATCAAATGCTGATAGCACTCTGGTTTGAACCAGGGGCTGCGCCCACGCTTTATTATAAAACTCCTATGGCTAAGTGAGGGCGTTTAAGCCGTACAGTCTGATTTCCTTGTTCGTTGCGCTAAACAACTCCTTCAAGGACCATATAATTGGATCAAGATTGTTTAGATTCCATCCCAAACACCTCCGTACTACCTACGTGAGGGTAGAAGCCGACGACTGGCCAACCCTCAGATTACATACAACACGGCCGCACAGGAGGAAACAATTAAAAGCATAACAAAATTACATTACAAAACAGGCTTTGTTTTCATAATACAAGGCAAAGGCAACATGAATACATTTATTCAAATACAATGTCCTGCGAACATTGTGCTGCCGCAAGGCGAGACACCTCCAGGACATCCGCAAAATACCATTCGGGTGTGCGGTGCTCCTTGCCCTCCAGTGGCCCTCTGGTCACCTCGACGGCATCCATCTTCGCCCACCACATCTTACAACGGGCGAAGGCCATGCGCGCACCTTCAATGCAGGCCGAGCGCTTGACGACGTCCAGCCGAGGACAGGCATTCACCATCCGCCTCACGAGTCCGAAGTATCTGCCTGGCATAACTTTGGCTGGCCATAGTTGGATTATCAAATCCTTAATGGCTAGTTCGGCCACCCTATGCAGCTCCACCAGCTGTTTTAGCTGATCGGTGAAGGACACGGGATGCTCTGGCGCTGCATACTGCAACCAAAATAGCTTCTCCGTAGAACTCCCTCCTTCGACTCGATAGAACTCCGCGGTGTCTGATACACTGCGTGGTAAATCCACAAAATTCCCCGGGGAACTCCGAACCTGGGTTAGTAAAAGGTATTGCTTCTCCTCATACTTGCTTTGCATCTTCAATGCCTTACCCGTCGTGATCTTCTTGGCCTCCTGGATCTCCTGGAGGCTGGCCTGGGCCTCATTCCATGCGGTCTCCGCGCTCTGACGAGCCTTGGCGAGTTCGGTCCTTTGAACCGACGCATCATGCTCCAAGGCTTCGCATTTCTTGACCGCATCCTGGAGCTCCTGCTGGACTTCTTTGACCCGGGCCTTGAGCTTCTTACGGGCGGCTTGCTGCTGGACAGCCTTCTACTCGGCCTCGTCCAGGGCCTTCCTTAGGGCCTCGACCTCGGTCGTGGCTCCTGCACATATTACGACACCGCGGTCAATATGCAGCGCCTATCCTTTCCGAACACATAGCAAGTCGTCACTCACCTTGCTTCTCCTGGAGCCGAACCTTAACCTCGCCGAGCTCGTTCTCGGTCCCCTCCAGCCTCTGCCTCAGTTCAGAGACTTCGGCAGCATGCGAGGTTGCGGCCAACAACGACGCATGCTTATCCATCCATATTACATTAGTCTCCTATAACAAAAGATTGATCCTTTGTCCGGTTCTTCTTACCGAACACCGAACAGTGTCTTAGAGGCTACTGTCTACACGGTTTTTTTCTCTTTCTTACCTCGAAACCTGTCAACAGGCTGCTGGAGGCTTCATTCAGTCCACTCTTGGTGGACTGAATCTTCTTGATCACCGCACCCATAAGGACACAATGCTCGTCCACGACGGAGGCGCCTCGAAGCGCCTCCATCAGGTTATCCAGCACCCCTGGATGGACAGGGGACACCGATGGAAGCGGCAACCCCCCCCCCTCCTTCAAAGGGGACTGCTCGCCCGACTCCGGAGCCACATGGGTCTCTAGAATCGTATTCGACTGAGGGCCGAACTGGATGCGGCCCTCTTCGCCAGTATCCATGGGGATCGGCTCCCCCATGTGTCCGGCAGTGGAGGCCTCGCCTTGTGGCGCCTCTCGGACAGCATCCTAGGCTCCTCCCCAGTTCGAAGCGGTCCTTCGGGACAACACTTCGGTGTCGTCCTTGGCCCCGGGGGAATAAGCAGGCGGTGGCGACATGCTCGCCATCTCCGACGGAGCCAACAAACCTCCAGATGAGGATCGCTGGATAAGGTCGCGGGCCGGACTGCAATAGTACAATTAACTATGTCAAGATAATGAAGAGAAAGGGCTGGATGCGCGCATGAGCGAGCCATGTCACTTACGATGTGGCATGGGGCTTAGTGCGGGGGTGTCGTCCCGGACTGATGTCAATGTCCCACACGGTGTTGACTGCTGGGACGCCCTTCCCCTTCTTGGGCGTTTCCGCCTCCGGATGCGCCGAAGCCGCCCTCTTCTTCTTCCTCTCCTCAGGGGGAGGGTTGTTTTCCTCCTCCTCCTCTTCCTCGCCATTGTCCTCAGGGACACAAGAATGAGCTTCGTCGTCTTCAGACGTCACGTCCAAAGTGCCCTTGCGACGGGGGCCACTCTTGGCCCCCTTGGCTTTCTTCTTGGCCATCTTCTTTGGCGCCTTATAAGGCGCTGGCACCAGCATCTTCGCTAGATGCGGGATGACTGGTTCTTCGGGCAGCGGAGCCGGACACTGGATCCGCTTCGCCCTATCCATCCAGTCCTGAAAAAGCAACAATAAAAGCTCAGGCATCATCCTTGAAACAAACAAGTGGAGAATGCATCAGAAAAGACGTACCTCGCTAGCGAGGTGTTTAGTGCCGTGCCCGCGATCTGAATCTGCGGCCGGTGGTTTCTCGTTGCCCTTAAAGAGCAACTTCCATGCACCTTCGTGAGTAGTCTCGAAGAGCCTCACCAGGGTCTGGTGCTTCTTCGGGTTGAACTCCCACAGAGGGCAGTTTCGGCGCTGGCATGGAAGGATCCGGCAAATTAGCATCACCTGGATCACATCAACAAGCTTGACGTTCTTGGTTACCATCCTTTGAACGCGCGTCTGCAGCGCTATCAGTTTGTCAGGCGAACACCAGTCCGGACTCTTCTTGACCTAGGAGGTGAGTCGCATGGGAGCACTGGAGCGGAATTCAGCAGCTGCGGCCCAAGTGGTGTCGCGAGGTTCTGTGATGTAGAACCACTGCTGCTGCCACTCCTTTACTGTGTCCACAAAAGTACCTTTGGGCCAGGAGACATTGGATAGCTTGATCACCATGGCTCCTCCGCACTTTGCGTGCTGGCCATCCACCACCTTCGGCTTCACGTTAAAGACTTTGAGCCACAGCCCGAAGTGGGGTTGGATGCGGAGGAAGGCCTCACACACGACGATAAACGCTGGGATGTTGAGGAAGGAATTTGGTGACAGATCGTGGAAATCTATCTCGTAATAATACATCAGCCCGCGGATAGAAGGGTGGAGTGGAAACCCTAGCCCGTGGAGGAAATGGGGGATGAACACTACCCTCTCAGTGGGCTTCGGCGTGGGGACGACTTGTCCCTCGGTCGGCAGGCGGTGAGTGATCTCCTTCGCCAAGTATCCGCCCGCCCGAAGCTCAGTAATGTCCTCCTCCTTGACGGAGGAGACCATCCACTTGCCTTGACCTCCGGATCCGGACATGGTTGCTTGAGTGGAAAGGAGATGAGAACTTGGGCGCTGGAGCTCGAGATTGGAAAGGTGGAGAAAGAGAGAGGGCATGAGAGAGGAAGAGGGAATCCTTATCCCCTTATAAAGGCAACGAATATTAAACGCCTCCTCACTCGCCTTAAGATTCGCCTATTCCCAAGGCTGTATAAATGGCATGGTTGGGTTACCCATGCCCGCATTGATGAGAATCCCGCGATAAGGGGACACGATCTTTGCTTTGGCAAGATGTGCCAATGGCAACCACGTCTCGGGATGTGGGGCGTCAAAACGTGAAAGCGGTTGGGAATTGTGACCGGGCGGACGTGATGTCATGTTGTAAAAAGCTGACAGCAAATTAGACTCGTGTAAAAATATATTCTCTCTGCGATTATGTATGGTGTGTGTGTGACAGGTCCGGATACTATCATCGCATCCGAAGACCATCTTGAAGTTCGAATAGAAAGGAACCCTCCTTGCAATGCCGAAGACAATCTGCGCGTCGGACTCCTCATCATTGAAGCCAGGTTCAGGGGCTACTAAGGGAGTCCTGGACTGAGGGGTCCTCGGGCGCCCGACCTGTTATCCATGGGCCGGACTGATGGGTTGTGAAGACATGAAGGCCGAAGACTGTACCCGTGTCCGGATTGGACTCTCCTTGGCGTGGAAGGCAAGCTTGGCGACCGAAGATGAAGATTCCTTCTTATGTAACCGACTCTATGTAAACCCTAGATCCCCCCCGGTGTCTATATAAACCAGAGGGATTAGTCCGGAAAGGATATATATTCATTACCATAGTCATACAGGCTAGGCTTCTAGGGTTTAGCCATTACGATCTCGTGGTAGATTAACTCTTGTAATACTCATATTCATCAAGATCAATCAAGCAGGAAGTAGGGTATTACCTCCATAGAGAGGGCCCGAACCTGGGTAAACATCGTGTCCCTCGTCTCCTGTTACCATCGATCCTAGATGCATAGTTCGGGACCCCCTACCCGAGATCCGCCGGTTTTGACATCGACAGTCATCAAGACTCTTTTCTCGCACCGTTGCCGGGGAGTGAAGCGCCTTTGGTAAGTGGAATTTGGTAAGGAAAAAATTATATAGTGTGCTGAAATTTACTATCACTTGTTACTATGGAAGACAATCCTTTGAGGGGCTTTTTCGGGGTATCTCCACCCCGACTAGTAGAGCAAAGAGTTGCTCCTCAACCTACTAAACCTACTGAAATTGTTTACTTTGAAATTCATCCGGGTATGATAGAGAAATTGCTAGCTAATCCTTTACAGGAGATGGAACATTGCATCCCGATTTGCACCTAATCTATGTGGATGAAGTTTGTGGATTATTTAAGCTTGCAGGTATGCCCGATGATGTTATCAAGAAGAAGGTATTCCCTTTATCTTTGAAGGGAAAGGCATTGACATGGTTTAGGCTATGCGATGATATTGGATCATGGAAGTACAACCGATTGAAATTGGAATTTCATCAGAAGTTTTATCCTATGCATCTGGTTCATCATGATCGTAATTATATATATAATTTTTGGCCTCGCGAAGGAGAAAGCGTCGCTCAAGCTTGGGGGAGGCTTAAGTCAATGTTATATTCATGCCCCAATCATGAGCTCTCAAGAGAAATTATTATTCAGAAAATTTATGCTCGGCTTTCTCTCAATAATCGCTCCATGCTTGACACTTCTTGTACTGGTTCTTTTATGATGAATACTATTGAATTCAGATGGGATTTATTGGAAAGAATTAAATGCAACTCTGAAGATTGGGAACTCGATGAAGGTAAGAAGTCAGGTATAACACGATTGTGTTAAATCTTTTATGGATACCGATGCTTTTCGTGAATTTAGCACTAAATATGGACTTGACTCTGATATAGTAGCATTTTTCTGTGAATCCTTTGCTACTCATGTTGATCTCCCTAAGTAGAAGTGGTTTTAATATCATCCTCCCATTGAAGTAAAAGTAGTTGAACCTTAAAGTTGAAGAAAAAACTATCACTTATAATGTTGATCCTATTGTTCCTACCGCTTATATTGAGAAACCATGTTTCCCTCTTAGAATAAAGGATCATGCTAAAGCTTCAACTGTGGTCAACAAAAGTAATATTAGAACACCCAAACCCTCTGAGAAAATTAAAGTTGAACCTAATATTGCTATGGTTAAAGATCTCTTGGTTGATAATATTGATGGGCATGTTATTTAATTTTGTGATGAAGCTGCTAGAATTGCTAAACCTGATACTAAAGATAAACATAGACTTGTTGTTGGCATGCCTGTTGTTTCTGTTAAAATAGGAGATCACTATTATCTTGGCTTATGTGATATGGGTGCTAGTGTCAGTGCAATACCTTATACCTTATATGAAGAAATTATGCATGATATTGCACCTACTGAGATAGAAGATATTGATGTTACTATTAAACTTGCCAATAGAGATACTATCTCACCAATTGGGAATTGTTAGAGATGTTGAAGTCTTGTGTGGGAAAATTAAATATCCTGCTGATTTTCTTGTTCTTGCTTCCCCACAAGATAACTTTTGTCCCATTATATTTGGTAGACCCTTCTTGAATACTGTTAATGCTAAGATAGACTGCAAAAGGATGTTGTTTCTATTGGTTTAGGTGATATGTCTCATGATTTAATTTCTCTAAATTTCGTAGACAACACCGTGAAGAGAATTGCCTAGTAAAGATGAAATTATTGGTCTTGCTTCTATTGCATACCTCCTAGTGATCCTTTAGAACAATATTTGCTAGACCATGAAAATGATATGTTTATGAATGAAAGAAGGGAAATAGATGAAGTATTCTTTAAACAGGGAACCTATTCTGAAACACAATTTGCCTGTTGAAATCCTAGGGGATCCTCCTCCACCCAAGGGTGATCCGTGTTTGAGCTTAAACCATTACCTGATACTCTTAAATATGCTTATCTTGATGAAAAAAGATATATCCTGTTATTATTAGTGCTAACCTTTCAGAGCAAGAAGAAGAGAAATTATTGAAAACTCTGAAGAAGCACCGTGCTGCTATTGGATATACTCTTGATGATCTTAAGGGCATTAGTCCCACTCTATGCCAGCACAAAATAAATTGGAGAAAGATGCTAAACCGGTTGTTGATCACCAACGACGGTTAAATCCTAAGATGAAAGAAGTGGTAAGAAAAGAAATACTAAAGCTTCTGGAGGCAGGTATAATTTATCCTGTTGCTGATAGTCAGTGGGTAAGTCCTGTCCATTGTGTCCCTAAGAAGGGAGGTATTACTGTTGTTCCTAATGATAAAGATGAATTGATCCCACAAAGAATTGTTACAGGTTATAGATGGTAATTGATTTCCGCAAATTAAATAAAGCTACTAAAAAGGATCATTACCCTTACCTTTATTGATCAAATGCTAGAAAGATTATCCAAACATACACATTTTTGCTTTCTAGATGGTTATTCTGGTTTCTCTCAAATACCTGTGTCAGAAGAGGATCAATCAAAGACCACTTTTACTTGCCCTTTCGGTACTTTTGCTTATAGACGTATGCCTTTTGGTTTATGTAATGCACCTGCTACCTTTCAAAGATGTATGATGGCTATATTCTCTGACTTTTGTGAAAAGATTTGTGAGGTTTTCATGGATGATTTTCCGTCTATGGATCTTCTTTTGATGATTGCTTAAGCAACCTTGATCGAGTTTTGCAGAGATGTGAAGAAACTAATCTTGTCTTGAATTGGGAGAAGTGCCACTTTATGGTTAATGAAGGTATTGTCTTGGGGCATAAAGTTTCTGAAAGAGGTATTGAAGTTGATAAAGCCAAGGTTGATGCTATTGAAAAGATGCCATGTCCCAAGGACATCAAAGGTATAAGAAGTTTCCTTGGTCATGCCGGTTTTTATAGGAGGTTCATTAAAGACTTCTCAAAAATTTCTAGGCCTCTGACTATCTTTTACAAAAATATGTTCCTTTTGTCTTTGATGATGATTGTGTAGAAGCATTTGAAATACTTAAGAAAGCCTTGATTTCTGTACCTATTGTTCAGCCTCCTGATTGGAATTTAGCCTTTGAAATTATGTGTGATGCTAGTGATTATGTTGTACGTGTTGTTCTAGGACAAAGAGTTGATAAGAAATTTAATGTTATCCAATATGCTAGTAAAACTCTAGACAGTGCCCAGAGAAATTATGCTACTACTGAAAAAGTATTTTTAGCAGTTGTATTTGCTTGTGATAAGTTCAGAACTTACATTGTTGACTCTAAAGTTACTGTTCACACTGATCATGCTGCTATTAAAGATCTTATGGAAAAGAAAGATGCTAAACCTGGACTTATTAGATGGGTTCTCCTACTACAAGAATTTGATTTGTATATTATTGATAGAAAGGGAGCTGAGAACCCCGTTGCAGACAACTTATCTAGGTTAGAGAATGTTCTTGACGACCCACTAATTATTGATGATAGTTTCCTGATGAACAATAGCTGTCATAAATGCTTCTCGTACTGCTCCATGGTATGCTGATTATGCTAATTACATTGTTGCTAAATTTATACCACCTAGTTTCACCTATCAGCAAAAGAAAAAGTTTTTCTATGATTTAAGACATTACTTCTGGGATGACCCACACCTTTATAAAGGAGTAGGTGGTGTTATTAGACGTTGTGTACCTGAGCATGAACAGGAACAGATCCTACGCAAGTGTCACTCCAAGTCTTATGGAGGACACCATGCTGGAGATAGAACTGCACATAAGGTATTGCAATCCGGTTTTTATTGGCCTGCTCTCTTCAAGGTTGCCCATAAGTTTGTCTAGTCTTGTGAAGAATGTCAAACAATTGGTAATATCAGTAGACGTCAAGAAATGCCTATGAATTATTCACTTGTTATCAAACCATTTGATGTTTGGGCTTTGATTATATGGGACCGTTTCCTTCCTCTAATGGGTATACACATATTTTAGTTGATATTGATTACGTTACTAAGTGGGTAGAAGCTATTCCAACTAGTAGTGCTAATCATAACACCTCTATTAAGATGCTTAAAGAAGTTATTTTTCCGAGGTTTGGAGTCCCTAGATACTTAATGACTAATGGTGGTTCACACTTTATTCATGGTGCTATTCGTAAAATGCTTGCTAAGTATGATGTTAATCATAGAATTGCATCTCCATATCACTCACGGTCTAGTAGCCAAGTAGAACTGAGCAATAGAGAGATTAAATTAATTTTGCAAAAGACTGTTAATAGATCTAGAAAGAATTGGTCCAAGAAACTTGATGATGCATTATGGGCCTATAGAACTGCATATAAAAATCCTATGGGTATGTCTCCGTATAAGATGGTTTATGGAAAAACATGTCACTTACCTCTCGAACTAGAACACAAGGCATATTGGGCCATTAAAGAGCTCAACTATGATTTCAAACTTGCCGGCGAGAAGAGACTATTTGACATTAGCTCACTTGATGAATGGAGAACCCAGGCCTATGAAAATGCCAAACTGTTTAAAGAAAAAGTTAAAAGATGGCATGACAAAAGGATACAAAAGCGTGAGTTTAATGTAGGTGATTATGTATTGTATACAACTCTCGTTTAAGATTTTTTGCAGGAAAACTCCTCTCTAAATGGGAAGGTCCTTACGTTATCGAGGAGGTCTATCGTTCCGGTGCCATAAAAATCAACAACTTCGAAGGCACAAATCTGAGGGTGGTGAACGGTCAAAGAATCAAACATTATATCTCAGGTAATCCTATAAATGTTGAAACTAATGTTATTGAAACCGTAACCCCGGAGGAGTATATAAGGGACACCTTCCAGAATGTTTCAGCCTCCGAAAAGGAATAGGTATGTGGTACGGTAAGTAAACCGACTCCAAAATAGTTCTAAGGCATTTTTCTCCGTTTTGGAATATTTAGAAAAATAGAAAAATAAGAAGCAGTCCGGGAAGGACACGAGAGCTCCACGAGGGTGGAGGGCGCGCCCTACCCCCCTGGGCGCGCCCCCTGCCTCGTGGGCACCTCGTGCGCTCTCCGGACTCCATTTTCTTGAACGATACGTATTTTGGTCGGTAAAAATTCATTATATAATCTCCTGAAGGTTTTGACTCCTGTATGACGCAAATATCCTCTGTTCTTGTTTCGAGCTGTTTTTCTGACAGATCTAGATCATCATGACGTCTCCGAGTGCCCCCAAGGACAAGTTATTCGAGAAGGTCATCAATCCCTACCTCGCGGAGGTGCGGCAACACCCTCAAACCATTGAGATGCATGAGGGGGTGCTGCACATCCACGATGTTGAGGGACCACGGAGGACCGGAAGCGTGGAGACAAGGCTTGAAGCAATGGAGCAACAAGTTTTCAAGTGCCAGGAGATGGGGGAGCGTGGACTTGACTCCAATCACATAATGACCACGGAGTTCACCAACAACCACAAGCTGGATGCCAAGGACATTGGGGAGGCCATCTTCAAAGCTCCACGAGAAAATCGAGCACCTCCAAGCCCAAATCTATGACCCGCAAAACCAAAACTGTGAGTATATGAATATAGATTCAAGAGGATGAGTTTGGCTGCAGATTTAAGGATCTCGGAGACTCGATCATCCTTCTATGATGGTGAGCCTATGCCTTGGAGATGGACGGACAAGCCTACATCATCAACAATCCCTTCACCAGCAAAGGAGACATAATCATATGGGTATGGCACTCCCCTTGGCAACTGCCAAGCTTGGGGGAGATGCCCGGTATCGTATCACCGTCACACTGCCTATCTTTACCGTTTTTCTTAGTTCGATCCTTTTAGTAGTATCTTGATATAATAGAATAAAGTTTTGGTATGATCTAGTTTTGAGTTTTGCTTTATGATCTCTCTATGTAATCGAGTCCGTAAGATATATAATAAAGATTTAGTGTTGAGTCAAGGCTTGATTATCTTGCTATGATCTTGTGTGAATAAAAGAAAAGAGAAAAGAATTAAAAAGAAATAAAGAGATCATATTTATCTTATGGAGAGTAATGACTTCACATATAAAGAGTATCATGAATAAAATTTGTTGAGAGTTGACAAGCATAGTTTTAGTCATCATTGCAATTAATAGGAAGTAATAAAGAAAGAGAGGTTTTCACATATAAATATACTATCTTGGACATCTTTTATGATTGTGAGCACTCATTAAAATATGACATGCTAAAAGGTTGATGTTGGACAAGGAAGACAACGTAATGGGTTATGTTTTCTTACATCCGAAATAAATTATATTTTCATGGATCATCCAACATGTTGGACTTGCCTTTCCCCTTCATGCTAGCCAAATTCTTTGCACCAAGTAGAGATACTACTTGTGCTTCCAAATATCCTTAAACCCAGTTTTGCCATGAGAGTCCACCATATCTACTTGTCGATTGAGTAAGATCCTTCAAGTAAGTTGTCATTGTTGCAAGCAACAAAAATTGCTTTCTAAATATGTATGATCTATTAGTGTCGAGAAAATAAGCTTTATACGATCTTGTGATGTGGAAGAAATAAAAGCGATGGACTGCATAATAAAGGTTCATATCACAAGTGGCAATATAAAGTGACATTCTTTCGCACTAAGATTTTGTGCATCCAACCCTGAAAGCGCATGACAACCTCTGCTTCCCTCTGCGAAGGGCCTATCTTTTATTATTACCTTCTACCTTATGCAAGAGTCATGGTGATCTTCACCTTTCCTTTTACATTTTATCCTTTGGCAAGCACAGTGTGTTGGAAAGATCCTGATATATATATATATATATCTAATTGGATGTAAGTTAGCATGAGTTATTATTGTTGACATTACCCTTGAGGTAAAAGGTTGGGAGGCGAAACTATAAGCCCCTATCTTTCTCTGTGTCCGATTAAAACTCCGTAACCACAAGTATTGCGTGAGTGTTAGCAATTATGAAAGACTAAATGATAGTTGAGTATGTGGACTTGCTAGAAAGCTATGACATAGACTCTTTCTGATGTTATGATAAATTGCAATTGCTCCAATGGCCGAGATTATAGTTTGTTAGTTTTCAATGAAGTTTCTGATTCATACTTGACGTTGTGAATAAATTGTTACTTTGTCATAAGAAATCATATGACAATATATATATGTTATTGTTCTAAGAATGGTCATGATGCCCTCATGTCTGTATTTTATTTTACCGACACCTCTGAGGGAGTCCTGGATTAGGGGGTCTCCGGACAACCGGACTATATCCTTTGGCCGGACTGTTGGACTATGAAGATACAAGATTGAAGACTTTGTCCCGTGTCCGGATAGGACTCTCCTTGGCATGCAAGGCAATCTTGGCAATACGAATATGTAGATATCCTCCCTTGTAACCGACTCTGTGTAACCCTAGCCCCCTCCGGTGTCTATATAAACCGGAGGGTTTAGTCTGTAGGACAACAACAATCATACCATAGGCTAGCTTCTAGGGTTTAGCCTCTACGATCTCGTGGTAGATCAACTCTTGTAATACTCATATCATCAAAATCAATCAAGCATGACGTAGGGTATTACCTCCATCAAGAGGGCCCGAACCTAGGTAAACATCGTGTCCCCCGCTTCCTGTTACCATCCGCCTTAGACGAACAGTTCGGGACCCCCTACCCGAGATCCGCCGGTTTTGACACCGACATTGGTGCTTTCATTGAGAGTTCCACTGTGTCGTCATCATAAGGAGGGATGGCTCGTCTCGTTGTCAAGAACAACATCACCTCTGGGGTAGCCCTGGCTGTAGGCCAAACTCTTCCTCCAGGCGGCTTCGTCATGACCACCCGCTCGGCCGCTGCGCCGATGATGACTTCTCGGGTCATCGAAAATAGCCTCCACATCGTCTCGAAATTCACCGAGCAGATGGATCCAATGGAGCTCTCCTCTTTGAACAAGATCTTGGATCGCATCGCCGCTCTGGGAGTAGCTATGGACTATGATCGGATTGGGCTTAAACCCGATCAAAGGGAGATTAACTCTCCGCCGGTCACCCATCAGATAGCGGTGGTGGAGGAGCAATGTGGCGAATCTTCCTCTATCCTGAGGACGAACTATGTCCGGATTCCCGAGCTCTCCGAGCCTGATACCCGTCCACGGGAGGACATCGCCCTAACCCTGAACCTAGAATCAGGCAGTATGCCGAACCTGCGGGGCAACATCCAAGAGCCCGAACTTCCTAGATCGGAAACTCCCCCGCCCCTGGGTCTCAGATTGGGTCAAGGTCTGGACATAAATCCACCCACCCACCCAGATATAAACGATCTTTCACACATTAGGCAAGAGCCCCAAGAGACAGTACATTACTATTGGGCCAGATTCCTCCTTGTAATGAACAAGGTCAAGGACTGTCACGAGGAAGACGCAATTTCGTTCTTTTGCAACAATTGCACGGACAAGGGAATCCTCAATGCCATAAGTCACCGTGACATAGAACACTTCACTGACTTGGCGGCCATAGTACGGAAGTATTATGCGATGGAAAGTGCCTGGAAAACCCAAACAAAATTTTGTGATAATCGGGCTCTGACAAAACCCCCAGTCCGAACTAAAAGGGTGCACTCTCATAAGTCACCCGACTCAATTACAAAGAAGCAAAAGCCCACTACATGGCATGGAACCGTATTGGAGGGATGGCTTAACAGGCCCTACAAAATTCATACTAAATTGGATACCATACCAACACACAGCCTTAGAGCATGTTGGGTACTCCTGCAGGTGGCCAAGAGGGGTGAGGATCTCCTCATTCAAAACACCGCAGAACACCATCCCATGGATAACAATACAGTATTGACGGTCTTCGAGACCTTCGCCTCAAATAATAGGCGTAAGCGAGCACTCCGCAGCCTTGCCGAAGTCTGCCACGTGGCAGCAATAAATCCATGGAGCGACACGGCTATCACCTTCAATGCCAGCGACAAACCTGAATTCCGAACAGCCCGAGCACCAGCCGCCTTGGTCCTCAGTCCAATTGTGGACGGCTTTCAGCTTACCAAAGTGCTCATGGACGGCGGCAGTGGACTAAACCTCATTTATGAGGAGACTCTTCAAAAAATGGAAATAGGCAGAAGCCGTATCGAGCAAAGCAGGACGACCTTCCGAGGAATCATCCCTAGTCGGGAGGCACGATGCGCTGGGAAAATCACACTAGATGTGGTATTCGGCACTCTGGAGAATTACAGGTCCGAAGAAATTACATTCCAAGTGGCCCCGTTCAGTAGCGGATACCACGCCCTTCTAGGGCATGAGGCATTCACGATCTTCCAAGCCATACCACATTAAGGGTAGATGAAGCTCAAAATTCCCGGGCCCAATGGAATCATCACTCTAGCTAGTGATCCGGACATAGCACTCCGCGCCGAAAACAAGACAGCCGCATTGACCCTCGAGGCATTATCCGAAGCCCTTGCGGCGGAGGAATTAACTGCGTTGTGCTCCACAGTGGACAGGGACGACGTGATACTCGACAAAAGATCCAAGTCCACCTCTTTTAAACGAGCGGATGAAATAGCCAAATTCCAAGTCCATCCAACGGACCCCACAAAAACAGCATCCATCGGGGCACAGTTAAACCCCGCTGTAGACGCCGCACTATGGGAGTTCCTGCGTGAGAATTGGGACATATTCGCCTGGCATCCTTCAGACATGCCAGGAATCCCACGCAGGTTGGCTGAGCATAGCCTTAACATTCTAAAAGGATTCAAGCCGGTCAAGTAGACTCTTCGGCGTTTCTCCGAACCTAAGTGACAAGCCATGGGAGAGCAGCTAGCCAAGTTACTGGAGGCCGGATTCATTAGAGAAATAAAACATCCGGACTGGCTAGCAAACCTGGTGATGGTACCAAAGAAGGACAAATCCTGGCGCCTATGCGTCGACTTCAAGGACCTTAATAAGGCTTGCCCAAAGGATCCCATCCCCCTCCCTCGCATCGATCAAATTATCGACGCTATCGCAGGACACGACTCATTGTGCTTCCTCGATGCATACTCCGGTTACCACCAAATTAAGATGGCAGAGTCCGATCAAGCCGCAATGGCATTTATCACTCCATATGGCCCCTTCTATTTTAACGCAATGCCCTTCGGGCTCAAACAAGCCGGCGCAACGTCTCAGCGCATGATTCAGACATGTCTGGAAGAGCAGATCGGCAAAACAGTGGAGGCATACGTAGACGATGTGGTCGTTAAAACCAGACACGTCGACTCCTTAATAGACGACTTGAGGCTCACATTCGACAATCTCCGAACATACGACATTAAGCTCAATCCAGAAAAATGCGTTTCCGGCGTACCTGCCGGAAAGCTCCTGGGCTTCATGATCTCCAGTAGAGGAATTGAAGCAAATCCGGCTAAAATCCGAGCCCTGTCACAGTTGGCTATCCCAACTGACCTCAAGCAAATCCAGAAGTTAACTGGATGTGTGGCGGCCTTAAGACGCTTTATCTCCTGATTAGGAGAAAAGGCACTCCCCCTTTATCGCATTCTTCGGTGCACCGAACACTTCGAGTGGACGGACGCAGCCACGGCCGGATTGGAAGAAATGAAAGCCATCCTGGCCACCAACCCAATCTTGGCCGCGCCAAATGTCGGCGAACCAATGTTGTTATATATAGCGCCAACTCACCAAGTTGTAAGTGTAGTGCTCGTCATCGAACGAGAGACGGACGGAGATAAATTCCCACTTCAAAAGTCGGTATATTATGTATCCACTGTTCTCACTCCATGCAAATCACGGTACCCACATTATCAAAAGATAGCATACGCGGTATTCATGGCATCCCGGAAATTATGACGCTACTTTCAAGAGTGTTCAATTACGGTGGCCTTAGAAGTACCACTCAACGACATAATAAACAACCGCGATGCCATGGGCTGGATTGCCAAATGGGCTATTGAGCTCCTCCCGTTCGACATAACATATAGACCACGGTGAGCCATTAAGTCGCAAGTACTGGCCGATTTCGTCGCTGAGTGGACAGAAGCCGAACTCCCTAAAGAGTACGGCGTGTACTCCAATTGGATCATGCACTTTGATGGCTCTAAAATGCTGGCCGGTCTGGGGGCTGGCGTCGTCTTGACGTCCCCCACCAGAGATACAGTCCAATACGTACTCCAAATACTATACACAGACTCCAACAACACAGTCGAATACGAGGCCCTATTACACGGTCTCCGGATGGCAGTTTCCATGGGCATTCAACGCCTGGAGGTGCGTGGGGACTCAAACCTCGCAATATCTCAAATAAATGGAGACTTCGATGCCAAGGATCCGAAAATGGCGGCATATCGCAACACCGTCCTCAAAATTTCAGCTCGGTTCGAGGAGCTTGAATTCCACCATGTGGCTCGGGAAAACAATCAGGCGGCGGATATCCTCGCCCGTATCGGCGCTAAGCGCGATCCTGTCCCACCTAACATCTTCTTGGAAAGGCTGTTTAAGCGATCCGTGGTATGGGAAGGGGACACCGGTAACAATATTCCGGACCCGGCCACAACACCAGATACCGAACACTCTAACACAATCGGAGGCTCTGCCATCAAAATAACACCTTCATCCCACATGATAATGGCCGTCATCGCCTCGTGGACAGAACCATTCCTGGCCTACCTAACCAGGGAGGAACTACCCGAGGACCAAAATGAGGCACGCTGCATAGTGCGGCAATCTAAAGCCTACAAGGTCCACGAGGGAGAGCTTTATAAGAAAAGCACTATCGGAGTCCTTCAAAGGTGCATCTCCGAAGAGGAAGGGCGGAAGCTTTTGGCAGAAATCCATGCTGGACTCGGCGGCCACCACGCCGCAGCCCGGGCCCTTGTAAGCAAGGCCTTCCGTACAGGTTTCTATTGGCCGATGGCCCGAGCAGATGCATAGTATCTGGTCCAACGTTGCGTCGGTTGCTAGCTTTTTGCAAACCAAAGCCATATTCTGCCTACCGCTCTCCAAACAATCCCCATTACTTGGACCTTTGCGATCTAGGGGCTTGATATGGTCGGACCCCTTAAAGGGGGAACCCATAAGAAAAAATATACTTACTGGTCATGGTGGATAAAGTCACCAAATGGATAGAAGCCAAACCCGTTAAAACGGTTGAATCCGGACCAGTGATAGACTTCATATCTGGGGTTGTACACTGTTATGGCATCCCCCACAACATCATCACTGACAACGGCACGAACTTTACAGCCGATGAGATAAAACTTTGGTGCAGCAACATGGGCATCAAGCTCGATTATGCTTCTGTCTATCACCCACAAACTAACGGTCAAGTCGAGCGAGCAAATGGTCTTATCATGAACGGCATCAAACCCAGATTAGTGCGGTCCTTAAAGGAATCAAACACACACTAGGTAGAGGAGCTCGACTCCGTACTATTGGGGCCGCGGACCACGCCGAATCGCACTACCGGATGCACACCATTTTTATGGTGTACGGCGCAGAGGCGGTTCTGCCTTGCGACATAATTCATGACTCACCTTGAGTGTGCATGTACGAAGAAAAAGAGGCCGAGCTCGATCGGCAGGACAGTTTGGACGCCCTGGAGGAGGAGCGCGACATGGCAAAAGCCCGTTCCGCATTCTATCAGCAACAGGCTCGAAAGTATCAAAGCAGAGAAGTACGGGCCAAAACCTATAATGTTGGTGAACTAGTTCTACGCCTGCCGGAGAAGAAAAAGAACAAGCTCAAGACCAAATGGGATGGTCCCTTCATTATTGACAAGGTTCTGACCGGTGGAGCGTACTGTCTGTGGGATGCATCGGACAATCGACTCAAGCCAAACCCATGGAACGCAGCCAGACTTCGAAGATTCTACGCCTAGTGTCGGACTCTATGTTCGTATCCTTACCCCCGTCAATTTTTTTGCATATCCGTTATCTGTCTTTGCTCTCTTTCTCTCTTCTTTTTTCTTCTCCTCAAGGCCTTAAAAGGCTAACTTGTGTCTTGACTACACAATCTTGACGCGCTAACCGCGCTCATTATACCTGGGGGCTTCTTATACAGAAGCTTAATATAACTATTTTTCTGGGCCTTATGCCCCACACATGTGTCATTCTTCCACATGTACCTTTTTTCGCCATTATATGCATCAATATGACTTAAGTTTTGGCCAAGCTAGGTTGCCAGGCTCTTGTATTTATGCCCTATGTTCCCGTTAATTCGGCTAGGTCATAAGGGGAGCACCTCTGCGATTGTTACTGCCGGGTCAGCCGGATGTGTACCTCAGACTGGGTGAAGCCGAAAGCTAGCGTTCTTAAGGGAATATTCGGTCGGTGAACAAAAGATGACTTTTATTTATTTTGATACATGCCCCCAGATGTTTATAGCCTGCGTCTCTTTTCGCAGTTCGGACATGCACATTAGGGCATGCGTACTGATGACCCACAAGTATAGGGGATCTATCGTAGTCCTTTCGATAAGTAAGAGTGTCAAACCCAACGAGGAGCAGAAGGAAATGATAAGCGGTTTCTAGCAAGGTATTCTCTGCAAGTACTGAAATAAGTGGTAACAGATAGTTTTGTGATAAGATAATTTGTAACGAGCAACAAGTAACAAAAGTAAATAAGGTGCAGCAAGGTGGCCCAATCCTTTTTGTAGCAAAGGACAAGCCTGGACAAACTCTTATAAGATGTAAAGCGCTCCCGAGGACGCATGGGAATATCGTCAAGCTAGTTTTCATCACGTTCATATGATTCGCATTCGGTGCTTTGATAATTTGGTATGTGGGTGGACCGGTGCTTGGGTACTGCCCTTACTTGGACAAGCATCCCACTTATGATTAACCTCTATTGCAAGCATCCGCAACTACAACAAAAGTATTAAGGTAAACCTAACCATAGCATGAAACATATGGATCCAAATCAGCCCCTTACGAAGCAACGCATAAACTAGGGTTTAAGCTTCTGTCACTCTAGCAACCCATCATCTACTTATTACTCACAATGCCTTCCTATAGGCCCAAATAATGGTGAAGTGTCATGTAGTCGACGTTCACATAACACCACTAGAGGAGAGACAACATACATCTCATCAAAATATCGAACGAATACCAAATTCACATGACTACTAATAGCAAGACTTCTCCCATGTCCTCGGGAACAAAAGTAACTACTCACAAAGCATAAACATGTTCATAATCATAGGGGTATTAATATGCATATAGGATCTGAACATATGATCTTCCACCAATTAAACCAACTAGCATCAACTACAAGGAGTAATTGAGAAACAGTATAACAGAGCAACCACCGAGCCACCACAGTGATTTTGTTCGACATCCATTGGATCCTTTAATGAGCGGTACAGATTTTGCCTCGCATCTCCTCATGCTGCAGCCCATCATCTCTTGGGCCGCTGCTCCGGAGATTGATTTAGTAGAGTTGTGGTTAACTGGGCTTATGTTGGGCTGGTAACATTATCTTCCCCGCTCAGCTCGCACCGTTAGCAAAGCGCATTCTCGCCCTAAAAAAATGCAAATTGGATTCCTTTGCCGCACCGGGCGCAAATTGCTCGAGAGCGGCGGGCATTGCTCACGGAGCGACGAGAGGTGATGGTGATTGCTCATGATGGCTTCGCAAACTCACGGCGACGGCTCCTGCGTGAGGAGCTCATTGACGACCCCGCCAAGCGACAGTCCGACGCCCCCTCTACCAACGGCAATGGCGGTACGGCAGCCATCGGGGCTCATGTTGATTGGCCCGGCGAAGCCGAACGGAGACAGCCGATGGTGCCTGATGTTGCCAGGGTAAAGACATCTCCAAAGAGGATGTCGCCCTGAATCGATCGCTTGGTGTCGGGGATGCAAGGTGCAAGCAGGAGTGCGGTAATGGAAGGGTGAGAATGGCAACAACTGCTTCTCTCTTGTTGTGCTTTGTCTCAGAGCTCGCCGGTGGCATTATCAATCCACTGCCATCCTCCGTCTCTCCTCAGTCTCGCCTCAGAATCTTAATGGACACCAAACAGCATAACTGCACACTGCAGTTCCTGCCCTGCTCTCCGTGATCTACCTCCCTGTTCAGGTATCTTATGCATGCTAACTAAACGATTGCCTAATGTATCTCATGAATCCAGCATTTAGTTTGAAGCCTAACAATGCAGAAGATTAACTGAACATTTTTCTGAGTACATGTTGCTGTGAAGCATTAAGTCATACATGCACCAAACCGAAGTTGAAAACTCCACTTCAACTGTCCATTGTTTTTCTTAGGACTTCAGAAACAAGAACCAGCCAGGTCACTCTTGTGCTAAAGATGGCTACCAATTAAAGAAAGGATATTTCTTTAGAAAATCTGAAGAAATAACGCCTGAAGGAAAATTGCACCATGTCACTTAGAAATATCAAGGTAATCCTTCAGATTTTTTTAATGTTTTCCTGCGTTTTTTTCCAATAATGTGGTTGCCGAGGAAGGCTTCATATGATCTTCCTCACATTTTTGAAGCTTTATTTACTAGCGCAATGCTCTGGCAAGAGTTCAAGTATCAGATCATCTTTTTTATGACTATATGTGTGTTTATTCTTTTCAATCTCATACCATGAATGAATGTTGGAATTTCAAGGAATTTAATTCATCCACATTTCTCATATACGTCTAACAATGGATGGTTGTGGCATGGCAATGTGCGCCCAATCATCGCTTCCACACTACAACCACAAACCCAAATGTATGAATCAAGTTATGCAAATTCAACATTCGTGTTTGGTAACATCATGTATTTACGGATATTTTAATTAATCCATTACAAAAATGAATGGGCGCGGCAATGCGCGTCAACATGATCTAGTTAACACTACTAGCAACCTACTAGCACCAATCCCGGACTTGGAGACAAGAATTGGATACAAGAGATGAACTAGGGTTTTGAGATGAGATGGTGCTGATGAAGATGTTGATGGAGATTGCCCTCTCCCGATGAGAGGAGCGTTGGTGATGACGATGGCGATGATTTCCCCCTCCGGGAGGGAAGTTTCCCCGGCAAAACAGCTCCGCCAGAGCCCTATATTGGTTCCGCCAAGGTTCCGCCTCGTGGCGGCGGAGTTTCGTCCTAGAAGATGACTTATGATTTTTTTCCCATCAAAATACTCCATATAGTAGAAGATGGTCACCGGAGGGCCACCATGGGGCCCATGAGGTAGGGGGCGCGCCCAGGGGGGTAGGGTGCGCCCCCCACCCTCGTGGGCAGTGTGTGGCCCCCTGGTGAAGTTCTTGCTCTCAGTATTTTTTATATATTTGGAAAATATCTTCCGTGAAGTTTCAAGACTTTTGGAGCTGTGCAGAATAGGTCTCTAATATTTTCTCCTTTTCCAGCCAGAATCCCACCTGTCGGCATTCTCCCTCTTTATGTAAACCTTGTAAAATAAGAGAGAATATGCATAAGTATTGTGACATAATGTGTAATAACAGCCCATAATGCAATAAATATTGATATAAAAGCATGATGCAAAATGGACGTATCAACTCCCCCAAGCTTAGGACTCGCTTGTCCTCAAGCGAAAAGCCGAAATCAAAAAATATGTCCACATGTTTAGAGATAGAGGTGTCGATAAAAATAAAATACGGACATGAGGGCATCATGATAATTCTTAGAACAACAACTTATATAATTCTTGTCATATAATCTCTAATGCTAGAGTAATAATTCAATCACAATATCAAGTATGAATCGTAAACTTCATTGAAAACTGACAAACTATAATCTCAGTCATTGAAGCAATTGCAGTTTATCATAACATAGGAAAGAGTCAATGTATAAGAGCTTTTCAGCAAGTCCACATACTCAACTATCATATAGTCTTTCACAATTGTTGACACTCACGCAATACTTATGGGTATGGAGTTTTAATCGGACACGGAGAAAGATAGGGGCTTATAGTTTTGCCTCCCAACGTTTTACCTCAAGGGTAATGTCAACAGTAATAGTTCATGAAAACTCACATCCAATTAGCTATATATACCAGGATCTTTCCAACATATTGTGCTTGCAAAAGGATAAAGTGTAAAAAGGAAGGGTGAAAATCACCATGACTCTTATGCAATATAGGAGATAAAAGTAAAAGATAGGCCCTTCGCAGAGGGAAGCAGAGGTTGTCATGCGCTTTTATGGTTGGATGCTCAAAATCTTAATGCGAAAGAACGTCACTTTATATTGCCACTTGTGATATGGACCTTTATTATGCAGTCTGTCGCTTTTATTATTTCCATATCACATGATCGTATAAAGCTTATTTCCTCCACACCAATCAATCATACATATTTAGAGAGCAATTTTTATTGCTTGCACCGATGACAACTTACTTGATGGATCTTACTCAATCCATAGGTAGATATGGTGGACTCTTATGGCAAGACTGGTTTAAGGGTATTTGGAAGCACAAGTAGTATCTCTACTTGGTCCAATGAATTTGGCTAGCATGAGGGGGAAAGGTAAGCTCGTCATGTTGGAAGATCCAAGACAATATAATTCATCTCAGATGTAAGAAAACATAACCCATTACGTTGTCTTCCTTGTCCATTGTCAACTCTTTAGCATGTCATATTTTAATGAGTGCTCACAATCATAAAAGATGTCCAAGATGGTATATTTATATGTGAAGACCTCTCTTTCTTTATTACTTCCTATTAATTGCAACGATGACCAAAACTATGCTTGTCAACTCTCAACAACTTTTATTCATCATACTTTCTCTATGTGAGCTCATTACTCTCCATAAGACTCACATGATCTCTTTGTTTCTTTTTATTTCTTTCTCTTTTCTTTTATTCACTTAGGATCATGGCAAAATAATCAAGCCCTTGACTCAACACTAATCTTTATTATATAGCTCACGTGCTCGATTACATAGAAGGATAATAAAGCAAAACTCACAACTAGATCACACTAAGAACTTTTATTCTACTAGATCAAGATATTACCAAAAGGATCAAACTAAGAAAAATGGTAAAGATAAAAGTGATGGTGATACGATACCGGGGCACTCCCCCAAGCTTGGCAATTGCCAACTGGAGTGCCCATACTAGATACTCAATTCTTCTTTGTTGGTGGAGACGGTGGTGATTTTTTTGATGGCGTAGGCTTGTCATCCTTCTTCTAGGGCATAGGCTCACCATCATAGAAGGATGATCGAGTCTCCTGAAACCTTAAATCTGCAGCCAAACTCATCCTCTTGAATATATATTCATACTCACAGTTTTGGTTTTGCAGGTCATAAATCTGGGCTTGGAGGTGCTCGATTTTCTCATGAAGCTTGAAGATGGCCTCCCCAATGTCCTTGACATCCAGCTTGTGGTTGTTGGTGAACTCCGTGATCATAATGTGATTGGAATCAAGTCCATGCTCCACCATCTCCTGACACTTGAAAACTTCTTGCTCCAATGCCTCGAGCATGGCCTCCGTGCTTCCGGTCTTCCTTGGTCCCTCAGCATCGCGGATGTGCAACAACCCATCACACATCTCAATGGTTTGAGGGTGTCGCTGCACCTCCGCGAGGTAAGGGTTGATGACCTTCTCGAAGAACTTGTCCTTGGGAGCACTTGGAGACGCCATGATAATCTAGATCTGTCAGAAAAATAGCTCAAAACAAAGACAGGAGATTTTTGCATGATACGGGAGTCAAAACCCCCGGGAGATTATATAATGAATTTTTACCGACAAAAATACGTGTCGTGTACGAAAACGGTGTCCGGAGAGCACACGAGGTGCCCACGAGGTAGGGGGCGTGCCTAGTAGGGTAGGGCGCGCCCTCCACCCTCGTGGAGCCCTCATGTCCTTCCCGGACTGCTGCTTATTTTTCTATTTTTCAAAATATTCCAAAACGGAGAAATATTGCCTTAAAAACTGTTTTGGAGTCGGTTTACTTACCGTACCACATACCTATTCCTTTCTGGAGTCTGAAACGTTCCGGAAAGTGTCCCTTATGTATTCCTCTAGGGTTACGGTTTCAATAACATTGGTTTCAACATTTATGGAATTACCTGAGATATAGTGTTTGATTCTTTGACCGTTCACCACCTTCGGATTTGTGCCTTCGAAGTTGTTGATTTTTATGGCACCGGAATGGTAAACCTCCTCGATAACGTAAGGACCTTCCCATTTAGAGAGAAGTTTTCCTGCAAAGAATCTTAAACGAAAGTTGTATAGCAATACATAATCACCTACATTAAACTCACGCTTTTGTATCCTTTTGTCATGCCATCTTTTAACTTTTTCTTTAAACAACTTGGCATTTTCGTAGGCTTGGGTTCTCCATTCATCAAGTGAGCTAATATCAAATAACCTCTTCTCACCGGCAAGATTAAAATCATAGTTAAGTTCTTTAATAGCCCAATAAGCCTTGTGTTCTAGTTCGAGAGGCAAGTGACATGCTTTTCCGTAGACCATTTTATACGGAGACATACCCATAGGATTTTTATGCAGTTCTATAGGCCCATAATGCATCATCAAGTTTCTTGGACCAATTCTTTTCTAGACCTATTAACTGTCTTTTGCAAAATTAATTTGAGTTCTCTATTACTCAATTCTACTTGACCACTAGACTGAGGGTGATAAGGAGATGCAATTCTATGATTAACATCATATTTAGCAAGCATTTTACGGAAGGCACCATGAATAAAATGTGAACCACCATCAGTCATTAAATATCTAGGGAGTCCAAATCTTGGAAAAATAACTTCTTTAAGCATTTTAATAGAAGTGTTATGATCAGCACTACTAGTTGGAATAGCTTCTACCCACTTAGTAACATAATCAACAGCAACTAAAATATGTGTATAACCATTAGAAGAAGGAAAAGGTCCCATATAGTCAAAGCCCCAAACATCAAATGGTTCAATAACAAGTGAATAATTCATAGGCATTTCTTGACGTCTACTAATATTACCAATTCTTTGACATCACAAGATAAGACAAACTTACGGGCATCCTTGAAGAGAGTAGGCCAATAAAAACCAGATTGTAGTACCTTATGTGCACTTCTATCTCCAGCATGGTGTCCTCCATAAGCTTCGGAGTGACACTTGCGTAGGATTTGTTCCTGTTCATGCTCAGGTACACAACGTCTAATAACACCATCTACTCCTTCTTTATAAAGATGTGGGTCATTCCAAAAGTAATGCCTCAAATCATAGAAGAACTTTTTCTTTTTCTGGTATGTGAAACTAGGTGGTATATACTTACCAACAATGTAATTAGCATAGTCAGCATATCATGGAGTAGTATGAGAAGCATTTATGACATTTAATTGCTCATCAGGAAAGCTATCATCACTAGGTAGTGGGTCATCAAGCACATTTTCTAACCTAGACAAGTTGTCTGCAATGGGGTTCTCAGCTCCTTTTCTATCAACAATATGAAAATCAAATTCTCGTAGCAAGAGAACCCATCTAATAAGTCTAGGTTTAGCATCTTTCTTTTCCATAAGATATTTAATAGCAGCATGATCAGTGTGAATAGTTACTTTAGAATCAACAATATAAGGTCTGAACTTATCACAAGCAAATACAACTGCTAAGAATTCTTTTTCAGTAGTAGCATAATTTCTTTGAGCATTGTCTAGAGTTTTACTAGCATATTGAATAACATTTAGTTTCTTATCAACTCTTTGTCCTAGAACAGCACCTATGGCATAATCACTAGCATCACACAGAATTTCAAAGGGTAAATTCCAATCAGGTGGCTGAACAATAGGTGCAGAGATCAATGCTTTCTTAAGTATTTCAAATGCTTCTACACAATCATCATCAAAGACAAATGGTATATCTTTTTGTAATAAATTAGTTAGAGGCCGAGAGATTTTTGAGAAGTCCTTAATGAACCTCCCATAAAAACTGGCATGACCAAGGAAACTTCTTATACCTTTGATGTCCTTGGGACATGGCATTTTTTCAATAGCATCAACCTTGGCTTTATCAACTTCAATACCTCTTTCAGAAACTTTATGCCCCAAGACAATACCTTCATTCACCATAAAGTGGCACTTTTCCCAATTCAAGACAAGATTAGTTTCTTCACATCTCTGCAAAACTCGATCAGGGTTGCTCAAGCAATCATCAAAAGAAGATCCATAGAAGGAAACGTCGTCCATGAAGACCTCACAAATCTTTTCACAAAAGTCAGAGAATAGAGCCATCATGCATCTTTGAAAGGTAGCAGGTGCATTACATAAACCAAAAGGCATACGTCTATAAGCAAAAGTACCAAAAGGGCATGTAAAAGTAGTCTTTGATTGATCTTTGGCTGACACATGTATTTGAGAGAAACCAGAATAACCATCTAGAAAGCAAAAATGTGCATGTTTGGACAATCTTTCTAGCATTTGATCGATAAAAGGTAAGGGGTAATGATCCTTTTTAGTAGCCTTATTTAATTTGTGGAAATCAATTACCATCCTATAACCTGTAATAATTCTTTGAGGAATCAATTCATCTTTATCATTAGGAACAATAGTAATACCTTCCTTCTTAGGGACACAATGGACATGGCTTACCCATTGACTATCAGCAACGGGATAAATTATACCTGCCTCAAGGAGCTTTAGTATCTCCTTTCTTACCACTTCTTTCATTTTAGGATTCAGCCGGCGTTGATGATCACGAACTAGTTTAGCATCTTCTTCCAAATTAATTTTATGTTGACATAGAGTGGGACTAATGCCCTTAAGATCATCAAGAGTATACCCAATAGCAGCACGGTGCTTCTTCAGAGTTTTAAATAATCTCTCTTCCTCATGCTCTGAAAGGTTAGCACTAATAATAATAGGATATATCTTTTTCTCATCAAGATAAGCATATTTAAGAGTATCAGGTAGCGGTTTAAGTTCAAACACGGGATCACCCTTGGGTGGAGGAGGATCCCCTAGGATTTCAACAGGTAAATTGTTTTTCAGAATAGGTTCCTATTTAAAGAATACTTCATCTAATTCCCTTCTTTCATTCATAAACATATCATTTTCATGGTCTAGCAAGTGTTGTTCTAAAGGATCACTAGGAGGAGGTACGACAATAGAAGCAAGACCAATAATTTCATCCTTACTAGGTAATTCTTCTTCACAGTGTTGTCTACTAAACTTAGAAAAAATAAATTCATGAGTCATGTCATCTAAACCGATAGTAACAACATCCCTTTTGCAATCTATGGTAGCATTAACAGTGTTCAAGAAGGGTCTACCAAATATAATGGGAGAAAATCTATCTTGTGGGGAACCAAGAACAAGAAAATCAGCAGGATATTTAGTTTTCCCACACAAGACTTCAACATCTCTAACAATTCCCATTGGTGAAATAGTATCTCTATTGGCAAGTTTAATTGTGACATCAATATCTTCTAACTCAACGGGTGCAATATCATGCATAATTTCTCTATAAAGGCTGATAGGTATTGCACTAGCACTAGCACCCATATCACATAAGCCATGATAACAATGATCTCCTATTTTAACAGAAATAACAGGCATGCCTACCACAGGTCTAGGTTTATATTTATCACGGGGTTTAGCAATTCTAGCAGTTTCATCACAAAAATAAATAACATGCCCATCAATATTATCAGACAAGAGATCTTTAACGATAGCAATATTAGGTTCAACTTTAACTTGCTCAGGAGGTCTATATGTTTTAATATTGCTTTTACGAACCACAGTTGAAGCTTTAGCATGATCATATATCCTAACAGGGAAAGGTGGGTTCTCAACATAAGAAGTAGGAACAATAGGATCATTATAAGTGATAGTCTTTTCTTCAACTTTAATAGGTGCAGCTACTTTTACTTCTATGGGAGGATGATATTTAAACCACTTCTCCTTGGGGAGATCAACATAAGCAGCAAAAGATTCACAGAAAGAAGCTACCATCTCAGAGTCAAGTCCATATTTAGTGCTAAATTTACGAAAAATATCGGTATCCATAAAAGATTTAACACAATCAAAACTAGGTGTCATACCTGACTCCTTACCATTGTCGAGGTCCCAATCTTCAGAGTTGCGTTTAATTCTTTCCAATAAATCCCATTTGAATTCAATAGTTTTCATCATAAAAGAGCCAGCACAAGAAGTATCAAGCATGGTGCGATTGTTACCAGAAAGCCGAGCATAAAAATTTTGAATAATCATTTCTATTGAGAGCTCATGATTGGGGCATGAATATAACATTGATTTAACCCTCCCCAAGCTTGAGCGATGTTTTCTCCTTCACGAGGCCAAAAATTATATATATAATTGCAATCACGATGAACAAGATGCATAGGATACAACTTCTGATGAAATTCCAATTTCAATCGTTTGTAATTCCAAGACCTCATATCATCACATAGCCTATACCATGTCGATGCATCTCCCCTCAAAGATAAAGGGAAGACATTCTTCTTAACAACATCTCCGGGTACACCTGCAAGCTTAAATAATCCACAAACTTCATCCACATATATCAGATGTTCATCAGGATGTTTTGTTCCATCTCCTAAAAAAGGATTAGCTAGCAGTTTTTCTATCATACCCGAAGGAACTTCAAAGCAAGCATTTTCATTTTCAGTAGGTTCAGTAGGTTGAGGAGCAACTCTTTGCTCTAATGGTCGGGGTGAAGCTACCCCGAACAAGCCCCTCAGAGGATTACTTTCCATGGTAACAAGTGACAGTAAATTTTAGCACACTATATAAATTTTTCCTTACCAAATTCCACCTACCAAAGGCGCTTCACTCCCCGGGAACGGCGCCAGAAAAGAGTCTTGATGACCCACAAGTATAGGGGATCTATCGTAGTCCTTTCGATAAGTAAGAGTGTCGAACCCAACGAGGAGCAGAAGGAAATGATAAGCGGTTTCCAGCAAGGTATTCTCTACAAGTACTGAAATAAGTGGTAACAGATAGTTTTGTGATAAGATAATTTGTAACGAGCAACAAGTAACAAAAGTAAATAAGGTGCAGCAAGGTGTCCCAATCCTTTTTGTAGCAAAGGACAAGCCTGGACAAACTCTTGTAAGATGTAAAGCGCTCCCGAGGACACATGGGAATATCGTCAAGCTAGTTTTCATCACGTTCATATGATTCGCGTTCGGTACTTTGATAATTTGGTATGTGGGTGGACCGGTGCTTGGGTACTGCCCTTATTGGACAAGCATCCCACTTATGATTAACCTCTATTGCAAGCATCCGCAACTACAACAAAAGTATTAAGGTAAACCTAACCATAGCATGAAACATATGGATCCAAATCAGCCCCTTACAAAGCAACGCATAAACTAGGGTTTAAGCTTCTCTCACTCTAGCAACCCATCATCTACTTATTACTCCCCAATGCCTTCCTCTAGGCCCAAATAATGGTGAAGTGTCATGTAGTCGACGTTCACATAATACCACTAGAGGAGAGACAACATACATCTCATCAGAATACCGAACGAATACCAAATTCATATGACTACTAATAGCAATACTTCTCCCATGTCCTCAGGAACAAAAGTAACTACTCACAAAGCATAAACATGTTCATAATCAGAGGGGTATTAATATGCATATAGGATCTGAACATAAGATCTTCCACCAATTAAACCAACTAGCATCAACTACAAGGAGTAATTAACACTACTAGCAACCTACTAGCACCAATCCCGGACTTGGAGACAAGAATTGGATACAAGAGATGAACTAGGGTTTTGAGATGAGATGGTGCTGATGAAGATTTTGATGGAGATTGCCCTCTCTCGATGAGAGGAGCATTGGTGATGTCGATGGCGATGATTTCCCCCTCCGGGAGGGAAGTTTCCCCGGCAGAACAGCTCCGCCAGAGCCCTAGATTGGTTCCGCTAAGGTTCCGCCTCGTGGCGGCGGAGTTTCGTCCGAGAAGATGGCTTATGATTTTTTTTCCATCAAAAGACTCCATATAGAAGAAGATGGTCACCGGAGGGCCACCAGGGGCCCACGAGGTAGGGGGTGCGCCCAGGGTGTAGGGTGCGCCCCCCACCCTCATGGGCAGGGTGTGGCCCCCCTGGTGAAGTTCTTGCTCTCAGTATCTTTTATATATTTGGAAAACATGTTCCGTGAAGTTTCAGGACTTTTGGAGCTGTGCAGAATAGGTCTCTAATATTTGCTCCTTTTCCATCCCAGAATCCCAGCTGCTGGCATTCTCCCTTTTTATGTAAACCTTGTAAAACAAGAGAGAATAGGCATAAGTATTATGACATAATGTGTAATAACAGCTCATAATGCAATAAATATTGATATAAAAGCATGATGCAAAATGGACGTATCACGTACCCAGGGAAAGGAACCCTTAACGGAACTATTCTTCCTGGAAGATGTTTCTTACTATCCATGTAATATAACATAGCTAGTTGGGTACTTGTCTGTTCAAGCACTTATGACCCCTACGCCTGGTTTCCATGCATACCCCGGTTTTTACATAACCGAGCGGGTATTCAGATACACTCCGGACTATCGGGTCCAGAGGTCGAAGCGAAAAGGTCCGCCATGACAAATGATTTACAATCTGGCTAGGGACATTATATATGTCACTTAAAGTACACAGTCACTAAGACTGACTAAATTCTTCTTCTATACCATCCAACAGGCTGTCTAGCCTACAATCCTATTGGGAATACTTTGCAGCTAATTCTACTTGGTCATACACCAAACTGACAGGGATCTCTTTCCCATCAGGCCCCACAGGTCCAACCTCGGCCATGTGGTTTGGGTTAGCTTTGGTATATCGCGTCTTCACCATGGCCTAGGTTTCCCTTGCACCTTGTCGGTAGGCTGATATCTTCCATAATCGGAAGCGCCGCCGCGCTCCCTTGAGCTTCTCCATAAGCTCCCCCAAGCCTTCTGGCGGGGAGGCGGATGGCCACAAGGCTTGGGCAATACCCTGCATCACCTGCCGAACTTGTTCGTGCAGTTGTGAGAGCTCTGGTAGAAGATCACCCGCAGACCCGGGCATTTCTCCGCGGGACGACCCGTCAGCATACATGCAGACATAAATCTGTTAGCCGGCTTCTTCGCCGAACTCTTTCAAAAGTTCACTCAAGCACTTACTGAAAATGCCGCGTTGAAGCCACTTATTCTCCTTCACGGAGTCCGCAAGCTGGGCTCGGACATCTTTCAGTTCCATGCCTAGCTGGATATTGGAGTCCTGGAGATTATTTTTCTCCTGCCTGACCCGCATAAGCATGCGCTCGCCAGCATTAGCTGTCGATTAGCACGTTGTGCATTCTCCGGCACGGCCTCCAGATTCACTCCGGAGTCATCTGCAACATCTATTGTTAGATTTGCATGCATGTTGCATACTATCTGGTACCTGTCATTCTTTTCAATGAAAACAAGTGTTACTAGAGGGGGTCTTCTCGGTCAACGCGGCAACCGTGGCCCGTAGCTGGGCTTTGCACCCCTCCAGCTCTTGAGACAATTGGGTATTCTTCTCTGTAAGAACCTACACATATAATGATCCTTAAATCAGTTGTGTCAACTGTTTCAAGTCTCAGGGGCTACTAATATATATAATCATCAGATTTTGTTACCCGTATATCCTTTACATACTGGTCCGTGGCTCTGGCAAGACCATTTTGAGCAGCACGGATGTACGCGTCTCCTGAGTTGAAGGCATCAAACGCCTCTTGGGAGAAACAAGTGTCACGAAGTACGGCCCGGCGACGCCTGTGATTCATGACGCTCTCCACTTCGGAATTTGTAGCAGATAGTCTATCCGCATCCTCTGTAGGAGGAGCATCCGGCATTCGCCCCGTGTTAGCTTCCGCCTCTATGTCCGGCCCTGGAGCCCGACTGGTGGAGGCGTGATCAGCAACCTCTCCGGATATAGTCCGGTGAGCGTTTTTCCTACTAGGAAACATGGATGTCATTATATTTTAAGAAAGACGACAACCATGGAGCAAGGTTCTGTATCATACCTCTGCGTCGGTGTCTCAGTCCTGACCACCTTCCTCTTTAGCCTACCCGGCTTCGGTGTCCCTTGTTGGCGAGTCACTGCGGGTTCGGCATGGCGTCCCGAGGGCCTTCCCTGTAAAACACCATATGTGTACGGTAGGTGAAGTGCATAAAAGGGGATCCTTCTCGGAAGTTGGGACTCCGGTTTTTCTTACATGCGATGCAGGGAGTAGCCCAGGATAGTCGGCTATGATGGCCACCATGGCATCATCGCAGCTCAATTGATAGAATGTCCTGTCAATCAGCTCCAAAAATATGTCCGGATCCTCTTCGAGTCCGGGATCGAGGGCCCGGTCAGGGTCCTCCGGTTGTGGAGGTGGGCTGTTGACCTCCCTGACGGCTTTTCGCAGTTCTTGCCATGAAACGGCAAGGTGAGTATTTATGACAAAGAATGCAGGAAGGTTGGGAGTAAAAAGTGACATCTCACCCAGCTTGGGGGGTTGTACATGGAGAATCCATCCCGTGGCTTAATACGGATGAACTCCTCTTCCTCTCCCTTGAACAAATCAGACAGAATTTTTGCTAGAGCAGCAACTGAGTCTGGTCCCTTACGCCCATAGCGGGTCGCATCATCTTCCCCGTTAAAGCGCCACATGGGGTGCCCTCGATATTGAAGTGGTTGCACCCTCCCCCCCCCCCCCGCATTATACATATTAACATAACCTCGATTATTGTCAGTCCTGATTGAGCCAGCACTTTTATCCGGCCCATCAGGTAAAGGACTTCTCCGTTATCTTCCTCCTGAGGGCTCCGTGGGCGCCAACTTTGGCGTTTCTTCAAAGGGGCATTGTGGAACTCGGGAAGACCCATCCGAATAGGATCTGGAAGGGGGACATCCTCCATGTAAAACCACTCCGAAGGCCAGTCTTCGTACGTCTTCTCCGGGGTACCGGACAGGTATTCGGCCCCCGCGATGCGCCATATTTCGGCTCCGCCCACTTGATATATTGACCCCTCCTGTGTGCGGGGCACAAGGCAGAATAGCCTCTTCCACAGCTCAAAATGAGCTTCGCAGCCCAGAAATAGCTCACAAAGAGCAACATAGCCAGTGATGTGTAATATGGAAGCGGGGTGAAATTATGCAACTGGAGGCCATAAAACTCCAAGACCCACGGAGGAACGGATGGATCGGAAATCCAAGTCCCCTTAGTAAATAAGGGACAAGGCATACCCGCTCCCCCTTGGAGGGATTGGGGAAGCTCTCCGCTTGCTCCCCGCCATTATAGGTGGCGAGCCCGACTCGAACGGGGACCATATATGCTGGAGGGAGAAATCCCTGGGTCTATAACTCTACTAATTGGCTGTGCGGGACGGAACACTTCTCGCAGTCACCGGGCTTAGGGCTACGGGAGCGGGAGGAGGAGCTGCGATGGCCGGCCATGTTGGAATGGATTTTTCCGAGCGCGCTTCGATGGATACTCACCATGGGAGGATGGTGTGGTATGGATCTAAGAATCCCCGTCTCTTTAATAGATAGTTTACTTACATGGATAGGGTGGCGAATGTAAAAATGCCCTGGCTCCTCGCATTCGCTCGACACATGGAAGATAGCCCTTATTGGTCGCGGAAGCCAAGAAGTGCAACATTTATGGAGAGCCGGACACTACTCAGCAGATATTCAAAATTTGGAGAAGAACCCGCCTTGCAATGCCGAAGACAAATCTGCGTGCCGAACTCATCGTCATTGAAGCCTGGTTCGGGGGCTACTGAGGGAGTCCTGGATTAGGGGGTCTCCGGACAGCCGGACTATATCCTTTGGCCGAACTATTGGACTATGAAGATACAAGATTGAAGACTTCGTCCCGTGTCCGGATAGGACTCTCCTTGGCATGGAAGGCAAGCTTGGCAATACGGATATGTAGATCTCCTCCCTTGTAACCAACTCTGTGTAACCCTAGCCCCCTATGTGTCTATATAAACCGGAGGGTTTAGTCCGTAGGACAACAACAATCATACCATAAGCTAGCTTCTAGGGTTTAGCCTCTATGATCTCGTGGTAGATCAACTCTTGTAATACTCATATCATCAAGATCAATCAAGCAGGACGTAGGGTATTACCTCCATCAAGAGGGCCCAAACCTGGGTAAACATCGTGTCCCCCGCTTCCTGTTACCATCCGCCTTAGACGCATAGTTCGGGACCCCCTACCCGAGATCCATCGGTTTTGACACCGACAACCTCTATCTCTAAATATGTGGACATATTTTTCGTTATCAGCTTCTGCTTGAGGACAAGCGAGGTCTAAGCTTGGGGGAGTTGATACGTCCATTTTTCATCATGCTTTTATATCGATATTTATTGCATTATGGGCTGTTATTACATATTATATCACAATACTTATGCCTATTCTCTCTTATTTTACAAGGTTTGCACGAAGAGCGAGAATGCCGACAGCTGGAATTCTGGGCTGGAAAAGGAGCAAATACTAGAGACCTATTCTGCATAACTCCAAAAGTCCTGAAACTCCACGGAAGTCAGTTTTGGAATATATAAAAAATATTGGGTGAAGAAAGCACCAGAGGGGGGCCACCCACCATCCACGAGGGTGGGGGCGTGCCCTACCCCCCTGGGCGCGCCCCCTGTCTCATGGGCCCCCTGGCAGGCCTCCGGTGCCCATCTTTTGCTATATGGAGTCTTTCGCCCTGGAAAAATCAAAAGGAAGCTTTCGGTACGAAGCGCCGCCGTCTCGAGGCGGAACCTTGGCGGAACCAATCTAGGGCTTCGGCGGAGCTGTTCTGCCGGGGAAACATCCCTCCGGGGGGAATCATCACCATCGATCCTCTATCCGGAGGGGGTCAATCTCCATCAACATCTTCACCAGCACCATCTCATCTCAAACCCTAGTTCATCTCTTGTATCCAATCTTTGTCTCAAAACCTCAGATTGGTACCTGTGGGTTGCTAGTAGTGTTGATTACTCCTTGTAGTTGATGCTTGTTGGTTTATTTGGTGGAAGAACATATGTTCAGATCCTTTATGCATATTAATACCCCTCTGATTATGAACATGACTATGATTTGTGAGTAGTTACGTTTGTTCTTGAGGACATGGGAGAAGTCTTGCTATAAGTAGTCATGTGAATTTGGTATTCGTTTGTTGTTTTGATGAGATGTATGTTGTCTCTCCTCTAGTGGTGTCATGTGAATGTCGGCTACATGAAATTTCACCATTATTTGGGCCTAGGGGAAGGCATTGGGAAGTAATAAGTAGATGATGGGTTTCTAGAGTGATAGAAGCTTAAACCCTAGTTTATGTGTTGCTTCGTAAGAGGCTGATTTGGATCCACATGTTTCATCCTATGGTTAGGTTTACCTTAATACTTATTTTGTAGTTGTGGATGCTTGCAAGAGGATTAATCATAAGTGGGATGCTTGTCAAAGTAAGGGTAGTACCCAAGCACCGGTCCACCCACATATCAAATTATCAAAGTAACGAACGCGAATCATACGAGCATGATGAAAACTAGCTTGACGATAATTCCCATGTGTCCTCGGGAGCGCTTTCCTTTATATAAGAGTTTGTCCAGGCTTGTCCTTTGCTACAAAAAGGATTGGGCCACCTTGCTGCACCTTATTTACTTTTATTACTTGTTACCCGTTACAAACTACCTTATCACAAAACTATTTGTTACCGATAATTTCAGTGTTTGCAGAGAATACCTTACTGAAAACCACTTGTCATTTCCTTCTGCTCCTCGTTGGGTTTGACACTCTTACCTATCGAAAGGACTATGATAGATCCCCTATATTTGTGGGTCATTAATCGGGTGATCCAAATTCCCCTCATTTCCCCTATTTATGTACATAATATCAGTCTGACCCTAACTTCTAGGGACTTGTTCCATCCCTCCACCGCTGCCAGCCCACTGTCTCCTCCTCCTTGGGATCCTTTCCCAATCCAAACCACCAACCTAAGCCGCCTCCTCCTTCGGTGTTTTCCCCATCAGGCCAACCAGCAGCTCCCCTCGAGCTCCACCTACACCCCATCCTCCCCTGCCTCGAGCCAGGAGCTCGTCCACGTCTCCGAGCCACTTCTCCCTCCGGCGACCGAAGTCACCACCGGGCCGTTCTACCCCTGCCATCTCCCTCCTCCCTTCCTCTTCTTCCCTAGTTCCTCACCTTCCTTCTCTCTGCCTGCAACAGATCGAGGCATGGCTCCGCCCCAGGCTCTCCCCAGTTGCTGGATCCGGCATCTAGGACCTCCCCTGCGCCCTGCTGCCTCCTGGAGTGCCAGCCAAGACCCCGTCGCCCCGCCAAGGCACCCGCTCGTTCCCTGCTTCGAATAACAGAACGGGCGCCATGTCTACCTCCTCTGCATCATGTGCACACCACCGCTAGATCCCTTCCTCCTCGACTCCAGCAAGCCCCGCTGGAGATGGGCTCCCGATGCCCAGATCTACATCTCCGACCATCCTCGTTGTTACCCGCCGCCGGCATGCCACCCGTCGTCGGAGCGCTCTGATACGTCTCTGTCGTATCTATAATTTTTGATTGTTCCATGCCAATATTATTCAACTTTCATATGCTTTTTGGCAACTTTTTATATTATTTTTGGGACTAACATATTAATCCACTGCCCAGTGCCAGTTCCTGTCTGTTGCATGTTTTTGGTTTCGCAGAATATCCATATCAAACGGAGTCCAAACGGGATAAAAACGGACGGAGCTTATTTTTGGAAAATATGGAAAATTCGGAAGGAAAATCAACGCGAACCAGTGCCCGAGGTGGTCACGAGGCAGGCCCCCCCTATGGCGCGCCCCCTACCCTCGTGAACCCACCGTAAGGCGGTTGACGCTCTTCTTTTGCCGCAAGAAAGCTAATATTCGGAAAAAAATCACGGTGAAGGTTTCAGGCCAATTGAAGTTACGGATCTCCATATATATACGAAACGGTGAAACAGAGCCAGGGGAGAACGCAGAACTAGAGAGAAACAGAGAGATAGATCCAATCTCGAAGGGGCTCTCGCCCGTCCCATGCCATGGAGGCCAAGGACCAGAGGGGAAACCCTTCTCCCATCTCGGGAGGAGGTCAAGGAAGAAGAGGAAGAAGGGGGGCCCTCTCCCCCTCTCCTTCGGTGGCGCCGGAACGTCGCCGTGGCCATCATCATCATCACCGCGATCTACACCAACACCTCCGCCATCTTCACCAACATCTCCATCACCTTCCCGCGTCTATCTACAGTGGTCCACTCTCCCGCAACCCGCTGTACCCTCTACTTGAACATGGTGCTTTATGCTTCATATTATTATCCAATGATGTGTTGCCATCCTATGATGTCTGAGTAGATTTTCGTTGTCCTATCGGTGGTTGATGAATTGCTATGATTGATTTAATTTGCTTGTGGTTATGTTGTTGTCCTTTGGTGCCCATCATATGATTGCGCGCGTGGATCACACCCTAGGGTTAGTTGTATGTTGATAGGACTATGTATTGGAGGGCAAGAGTGACAGAAGCTTCAACCTAGCATAGAAATTGATGCATATGGGATTGAAGGGGGACCAATATATCTTAATGCTATGGTTGGGTTTTACCTTAATGAACATTAGTAGTTGCGGATGCTTGCTAATAGTTCCAATCATAAGTGCATAGAATTCCAAGTCAGGGATGACATGCTAGCAGTGGCCTCTCCCACATAATACTTGCTATCGGTCTAGTAAAGTAGTCAATTGCTTAGGGGCAATTCCGCAACTCCTACCACCACTTTTCCACACTCGCTATATTTACTTTATTGTTTCTTTATCTAAACAGCCCCTACTTTTTATTTACGGACTCTTTATTATCTTGCAAACCTATCCAATAACACCTACAAAGTACTTCTAGTTTCATACTTGTTCTAGGTAAAGCGAACGTCAAGCGTGCGTAGAGTTGTATCGGTGGTCGATAGAACTTGAGGTAATATTTGTTCTACCTTTAGCTCCTCGTTGGGTTCGACACTCTTACTTATCAAAAACTGTTGTGATCCCCTATACTTGTGGGTTATCACGCTCGTCCCCAAATCCCAAGCCGCGTGAAGCCACTGCTCCATCCTCTGCTTCGAGCAACTGTACGAGCGAAGCCATGCCCGTTGACTGCGCTGGCCAGCTACGTGGGCTGCCAGGCGCGCTAGGACCAGCGTGCCCCACCTGCTTCCCCTTCGGCCTCCAAGGCCAGCTCAAGCCGGCCCAATGCCAGATCCGGCCTGCCCGGCCTCCTCCACCAACCGGCCCATGTGGCCTGGTGAGCACCGAGATCCAGTGTCCTCTCATGTACACGGTTGGGCCAGCCAGATTCGGACCATTCTTGTTTTTTTCCGTTCCAGCGATTTTAACTTTATTCTAGGAATTATAGATTTGCAAAAAAAACATAGACTTCATGCATATCATAAATCACAAACTGTGCATCACATGTAAAAACTTTATATATGGAAAATGCCTAGAATTTTATCTAGTTTCATAATATGTTGCTTTCATCCATGTTAAAAAAATTTAAAATTTTGTTTGTATTTATTTTGCACAATGACATACTAAAATGGTTTATTTAATAACTAAATAATCGTAGCTCCATTTTAAATAAACTTTATATGTAAATGGGGTGGAAAATGCATAGTTTAACATGGTGAGACTACTTTGCATGTTTAGCAACTCTAAAATTGTGTTTAGGGCACAACAGTACCAAATTCATAATATGCATATGAGAATTTTTTCGCACTTGTTGTTTGTTGGTCCGGCCTCATTTAAACTTGCCTAGATAGGTAGTTTTATTATGCTTCACCTCTTGCCATGTTTAACAACATTTAATATTGTTTGGTACATAAACGGGAGAGAGATAAATAATTGGATGTGGTATTTTGTCAATATGCATCTCGTTGCATATTGAGCTCCACTTAACTTGTAGTTTTGTTTGTGCTCTTTGCCATGCCATGCATATTTAAACCGGACATGCATCATCCTTGGTTGTGCATCATGCCATGTTTATGCTTGTGTGTTTACCATGTTGCTTGCTTCTTTCTGGTTTGCTTCTCTCGTTAGCTTTGATTTCGTTCTAGAGTTGTGAGGATTCGTTTGACTACGTCCGTTTGTCTTCTTCAGGGACTCATTCTTCTTCCTTGCGGGATCTCAGGCAAGATGACCATTACCCTCGATATCACTTCTATCTTTGCTTGCTAGTTATTCGTTCTATTGCTATGTCGCGCTACCTACCACTTGTTATATCATGCCTCCCATATTGCCGTGTCAAGCCTCTAACCCACCTTCCTAGCAAATCATTGTTTGGCTAAGTTGCCGCTTTTGCTCAGCCCCTCTTATAGCATTTCTAGTTGCAGGTTCCTTGCAGGTTGTTCCATGTTGGAACATGGATATGTTGGGATATCACTTTATCCCTTATTTAATTAATGCATCTATATACTTGGCAAGGGGTGGAAGGCTTGGCCTTTTGCTCGGTGTTTTGTCCCACTCTTGCCGCCTTAGTTTCCGTTATACCGGTGTTATGTTCCTTGATTTTGCGTTTCTTACGCGGTTGGGGTTATGGGACCCCCTTGACAGTTCGCTTTGAATAAAAATGCTTCAGCAAGGCCCAACCTTGGTTTTACATTTTCCTAACAATCTATAACTTTCCCTAGGGGTTGTAAACCCGAGGGTCATCTTTATTTTAACCCCCCCCCCACCCGGGCTAGTGCTCCTCTGAGTGCTGGTCCGAAACGGGCAGCCTGTGGGGCCACCTCAGGGAAACTTGAGGGCTGGTTTTACTTGTAGCTTGTCCCATCTGGTGTGCCCTGAGAATGAGATATGTGCGACTCTTATCGAGATTTGTCGGCACATCGGGCGGTCTTGCTGGTCTTGTTTTACCATTGTCAAAATGTCTCATAACTGGGATTCCGAGACTGATCGTGTCTTTCCGGGAGAAGGAATATCCTTCGTTGATCGTGAGAGCTTGTGATGGGCTAAGTTGGGACACCACTGCAGGGTATAAACTTTCAAGAGCCGTGCCCGCGGTTATGTGGCAGGTGGGAATTTGTTAATATCCAGTTGTAGAGAACTTGACACTTGACATAATTAAAATGAATCAACTGCGTGTGTAGCCGTGATGGTCTCTTTTTGGCGGTGTCCAGGAAGTGAACATGGTTTGGGTTATGTTTGAACGTAAGTAGTTACAGGATCACTTCTAGCTTCACGTCCGTTGTGTAGCTTCTCATCTTACTCTTATTTGCGTATGTTAGCCACCATATTTTCTTAGCGCTTGCTGCAACTCCACCTCATTACCTTATCCTACCCATAAGCTTAAATAGTCTTGATCTCGCGGGTTTTAAGATTGATGAGTCCTCGTGACTCACAGATACTACCCAAACAGTTGCAGGTGCCGATGATACCAGTACATGTGATGCTACCGAACTCAAGTGGGAGTTCGACGAGGACCTTGGTCGTTACTATGTTTCGTTTCCTAATGATCAGTAGTCGAACCCAGTTGGGACGATCGTGGATCTAGCATTTGGGGTTATCTTTTTTTCTTTTGGATTTGTCCGTAGTCGGACTATGTGTGTACTCTGAATGATGTATGAATTATTTGATATTTGTGTGATGTGGCGATTGTAAGCCAACTCTATTTATTCCTTTCTTGTTCATTACATGGGATTGTGTGAATATGACCCTTCTTGCAACAAAACCACAATGCAGTTATGCCTCTAAGTCATGCCTCGTCACATGGGAGATATAGCCGCATCATGGGTGTTACAACATATTATATAGTCTCTATAGCCGAGGTCATAGTGATGTCGTTAGTTTTTTGCACCAAGGGCGTACCCGACCTACTGACCAAGAAGCCAAGCAACTTGATGAAAAACGTATGTTATTAATAATCTGCAGGGGGCGCAACCGAGAACTATTTGGACGATTTTCATGACTTGTCTACAAGTTCCTGACCAGACCGTAGTGAATGATAGTGCAGTAAAAAAACACTTTCGTGATAATGAATAGTCAAAAAAACACTACAAAAATTCTGGTTGTTGGTATTATCACGAAAGTGTTTTTCTGTAGTGAATGATGAACTAGAAGTCTTCCTTAAGATGGTAAAGGACAAATGAGTAGTCATCAAAATGGGTTGGACTAAAGTTGTGCGTGTTTTTGGCATGAAGGAGGTATAATAGCGGTATTCCGCTTCTTCACCTACACCAACAACCAGAATGTTATTTGTCTTTCTCTTTACTGTCTTTAATGCTATAGTGGTTCTTGCTTTAATTTGGTGCCTTGTGTAATGCTTGAACATATGCTACCGTGATTTGAATTATGCAATGATGGTTGAAGTTACGTAAATTGTGTATGTCTCATGGATATGAATATGTGGTTGCATACTTTCAAATTCGAATCTGAAGAATGTTCAATTGCGGGGATTAAATTATAGGGAAACCCCTAGTTGTGTTGGTCATTGTGGTACACACGGTTATACAAAGTAAATGTGTGTGATGAGCCGGTACAACATAGACATTTCCTATCTCCAAACATCAATTAACCACTGTAGTACATATACTTCATTGTCTCCAAACATGTGTGATGATATATGCATCGAAAATGATGCGTTATTAAAGAGCGTGTGTGATAGGCTCACTTATCCTACACGCTCAACTCATACAAAACGTATGTGACAAGTATAGCACAAAACATACTTTCCTATTATTAAACATGTGCAGTATGCAGCGCATCGCAGATGGTGCACAAGAGTATAGTGTGTGTGTGTGTGTGTGATAGGGAGAGCGGCTAAATGGCTCCTGAACTTAGCTCCTCCTGTGTGTGAACGATAAAATAAAAAATATACTAGAAAGGAAATGTATGTGTGCATGAGGTCCGTGCCAATTTCATCTCGTTTGGACATCTGAGAAACTCCCGGAAAAAAATTGGGGTATGCAAAAAGTTTATCGTTCATGCACTGTTTGGAGTAATTTTTTCTAAGAGCTACTCAGATGTTCGAAAGAGCTGAAAATTCGCATGAACCTCACGCACTCAAACATATTTTATGCAAAAAAAAATAGTGATACGGGGTTGCCCGATCTTCATGGAGGATCTGCTTGAGGAACAAATCAAGACCACATGAAGGGTACAAAGGAAACCCTCGGTCCCAGCCAACAATGATGTCGGGTTATGGATAACTAGTGTAACCTGACCAGACCGAAGCCAACTATTGCATATGCAACACCAACAACAAATATTCGCCCTACCACACTCTTAGTTTTTAATCCACGCAACCACACACGAAGTTGTAAGCATGAACTGATCGGCGCCTCAACGGCTACTGTTGTAAAATCACAAAGTGAGTTTACCCTCTCACAAGGCAAGATTGCAAGATCTAAGGAGGAAGTGAATGCTTAAACAAGATTTTGGTTTCACTTAGCTAACCTATGTTGAAATCAAATTGCCAAAGAGTTGTGGCTGAAGTGGGAGAAGGGGTATTTATACTAGGAACATCCCTCCTAGCTTAGGTGTAGAACCAATCTAAAAGAGGGGCCTAAATTCATGCTAACCAGCTGGTCAAGGGAGCAAACTCATGGAGCCTCGTGCAGCAATTAATGCTCTGGACAGTTTGCATTGAAACTCTTATATCCTTTGACTCGGGACAACAAATGACGCCCCATTTAATTTTCATGAAAGTAGACTTCATATGTTGTCCATTTTGTACTTCCACGCATGCTGGATACTCATATATTTGTGTTGCATGATGCAGCAAGTTCTAGGACAAATTCTGGAACTGTGCAAACCACAATAGAGTGTTGAGATGGCTTGATATTCTTCCTTGACGTGTAACTAGTTGCCCTTGTCACCAAAACATGGTTTACATCAGAGTTGAAACTTGTTCTCTTCAAACTTGTTTGTATGGGTTGATAATTTTACATGGAGCTTGGTCGCAGTTTATGGGGCTGCCCAAGATGAGCATAAATCTGCTTTCCTCCGGGAACTGGTAAACCTGGCTAAGGATAACCCGCACCCAATGCTTATTGGAGGGGATTTTAATATCCTTAGGTACCAGGAAGAAAAAAATAACCACTTCAACACTCGTTGGCCTTTCCTATTCAATGCTATGATGGACAGTTTAGATCTTCGGGAGACCTCTATGTCAGGGCGGCAGTTCACTTGGGCTAATAACCGTTCTGTGCCAACGTACGAGAAGCTTGATAGAGTACTCATGGATACCGAATGGGAGTTAAAATTTCCTATGGTAACCGTGAGCCCTAGAGAGAATCGAGGCACTATCGGATCATGCACCAATCATTCTTGATTCTAATTCAGCAAGCCATTCTGCCCGTCATCCTTTCAAATTTGAATTGGGATGGCTGCATTGAGATGGTTTTGTAGACATAATCAAGAGTGTTTGGGAGAGGCCCGCCTTTGGTCGTACACCGATTCAAAGATGGAATTATAGAATAAGGGCCATGAGGCAACACCTCTCTGGATGGGAAAAACACACCAACGGGTTATACAAAAAAGAAAAGCAGCGCCTCAGTACCATCATTGATGACCTCACAAAATTGCAGAGACCCGCACCTTGTCTCAACAAGAGATTGAAATGAAAAATCATCTAATGAGAAGGTTGCTTGTCTTTTGCGTGAAGAGGAGATCAAATACTACCAAAGGTCCAAAGCTGACTTCATCCTAATGGGAGATAGTAATACAAGATACTTCCAATTAGTCGCCAATGGTCGACATAGGAAGAAATGTATTCATAGTCTCCAACAGGATGAGGGGTGGATCGAAGGTCAGGAGGAACTCAAAAAGTATATCACCAACTACTACAAATCTCTATTCGGGGCGCCAGATGAAGGGAATGTCACCATTGATGAGACCCAAGTAGATGATATTCCACAAGTCACGGAAGAAGAGAATGATATCCTCATGACACCTTTCTCAGAAAAGGAGGTGAGAACAGCAGTGTTCCAAATGGAACACAACAAAGCTCCAGGCCCTGATGGTTTCCCTGTAGAATTCTATCAGAATTTCTGGGATATCATAAAGGCCAACCTTTTGGAGTTGTTCAATTGTCTTCATGCCGATAGACTTGACCTATTCAGGCTAAATTTTTGCGAGATTGTTTTGTTGCCGAAGATTAAGGAGGCTGAACGGATCCAGCAGTTCAGACCCATATGCATCCTTAATGCCAGCTTCAAGATTTTCACCAAAGTGGCTACAAATAGGTTAAACTCAATAGCTGACCATGTTGTCCGGCCATCTCAAACAACCTTCATGCAAGGAAGGAATATACTAGATGGTGTAGTAATCCTGCATGAGACTGTCCACGAGATGCACCAAAAAACATGAGTGGAGTGGTATTCAAAACTGACTTTGAAAAAGCCTATGACAAGGCCAAGTGGTCTTTCCTCCAACAGGCCCTAAGAATGAAAGGTTTCTTTGATAAATGGCGCCAATGGATCGAAAATTTTGTAACTGGAGGTAGTGTGGCCATAAAAGTCAATGATGATGTAGGCCATTACTTTCAGACAAAAAAGGACTACGCCGGGGTTGCCCCATGTATCCAGTGTTATTTAACATTGTTGCTAATATGTTGGCTGTTCTGATTGAGCGCGCCAAGCAGGATGGCCAGATTGCAGGAGTAGTGCCACATCTTGTGGATGGTGGCCTCTCTATTTTTCAATATGCTGATGACACAATTCTTTTTATTGTACCTGACCTGGACAAGGCTCAAAACCTGAAACTCTTGCTTTCAGCATTTGAACAAATGTCGGGTCTCAAAATTAACTTCCATAAAAGTGAAATGTTCTGCTTTGGAGAAGTCGTTGAGGCCGCGGCCGATTATGCTAACCTCTTTGGTTGCGCACATGGCCAATTCACGATTAAATACCTGGGAATACCTGTTCATTATCGGTGTCTCACCATTGCGGAGTGGAAGCATGTGGAGGAGCGTCTAGAGAAATGGTTGATTAGTTGGAAAGGAAAGTTTCTCTCAGTTGGAGGACGGCTGGTTTTGATTAACTCCGTTCTCACAAATATGGTTCTCTATATGCTTTCTTTCTTTCAACTTCCAAAAGGGGTCCTACAAAGACTGGACTATTTTAGATCCATATTCTTTTGGCAAGGAGACGGTGAAAAGAAAAAATACTGGCTAGCCAAATGGAGCATGGTTTGTAGGCCGAAAGACTAAGGTGGCCTTGGTATTCATGATCTGCAAGTCAAGAATGAGCCCCTGCTCAGTAAATGGTTGTTCAAACTTCTTACTGAGGATGGTGTTTGGCAAACCATGTTGCGCAGCAAGTATCTAGCCAAAAGGCGGTGTCTCGGACATATTGAAAACCTGGTGACTCACACTTTTGGGCTGGCCTAATGGCGACAAAAAAACATCTCTTTTGCTTTGGGTCTTTCACGATAAAGGATGGGTCGGAGATTCATTTCTGGAAAGATATCTAGCTAGGAAATGCCAGCCTTAGAGAAAAATATCCAACCTTATATAACATTGCTCGTGATAATAATAATAATAATAATAATAATACTATTGCGCACGTGCTCAGTTCCTCCCCGCCGAATATTTCGTTCAGGCGGGACTTGATCGGCCCCCGTCTAGTGTCATGGCATAATCTCTTATCCCGGTTGGATTCAATTAACCTGACACAAGGCAGGGATGTATTTTGCTGGAACCTTACTACATCAGGGTCTTTCATAGTAGACTCTATGTATTGTGCACTCATGCATTCTGAGATACCAGTGAGTAATAACAAGAAAATTTGGAAGTCCAAGTTCCACTAAAAGTGAAAATCTTCATGTGCTATATTCATAGGGGAGTTGTATTAACTAAAGACAACCTCGCACGGCACAACTGGCCAGGGAGTAAAAAGTGTTTTTTCTGTACTCATGGCGATACAATCAAACACCTCTTTTTTCAATGCAAGTTTGCACGTTCTACGTGGTCAGTCATCCAAATAGCGTCAAATTTATATCCGCCCATAAGTGTTGCCAATATTTTTGGTCATTGGTTGGACGGAATACCAAATAGATTCAAAACGCTAATAAGGATGGGAGCGTATGCCTTAATTTGGTCGCCAACATTGAAAGTTGTTGGTTGTCGTCAACATTGTACCTAAGCAAAATCAGCACACAATATTTAGGCATTATAAATTTCTCATGGATAGTTGAATTATGATCAGCTAGGAGTGCGTCCACCTCTTGTTCTATTTGTTTGGCATGACTCCTTGTCATCGGACCCAAATAGGTCTTCTTTGTAGCGGCTCCATTTAAGAGCTGAGTTTTATCATAAAAAAAGATGACAAACTAGGTGAACCTGAGATGTCCTCATCAAACAGATTATTTATTTATTTTACCATTCATCGACATGAGATGAGCTTGGATTCAAAAATGGATATTCAACGTGATAGGCCCCTTATCATACATGTTCCTATTCGTGAACCGTCTTCGGTCTTGGGTACATCTCAAACTTTGCGCGAGGGTATAGGGTGTGTGATAGACCTATCATCACACACAATCTCCACGGATGAAACATTGAGACATTGGATGTATGAAAAACGGTTACAACTAAAATCATGTGTGTGATAGATTCAGGCCATGTTTGGTTCATAAGTCTTAGGACTTTTTTTAGTCTTAACTTATAAATCTCAAGTCCCTAAGAGCATCTCCAGCCGTGCCCTTAAGAAGGCATCCCAGACGATTTTTCAGCCGCCAGCGCCAAAAAATCGATCCAGTCGCGTCCTCAAGGGCTCAGTTTTCGCCGGCTCGGGCCGAAATTGGCGCCGGCGGACCCAACCCGAACCCTGCGCGCTGGGTGTCGCTCGGGGGCATCGGGCGAATCTTTTTTGGCGCGAAGAGCTGCGGGCCAGCCATGTCAGCGACTCGACTCTCTTCTCGCCGCTTCGTCGTCCTTATCGCCTCGTTTCCCGCGGCGAATCAATGCCAAAGCTGCGCGCTGCGCGCGCTGCCGCGCCGGTCAGCCTCCATTGATGCCTCACGGACGGCGCAGTGAAGGCCGGGCGACGCGCGTCCCCTTGGCCGCCACGCCATCAAGCCACGCGTAACGCGCTGGCCAAGCCTACCACGCGGCGCCTCCGCCTATATAAGCCGACCACCAGCGCGCCGGAGGCACGCATAGACACTCCACCGCCGACGCGCCCATTTCTCCCCCCTTCCTCTTCTCGCCGTCTCCAATTCATAAGAATGGCCGAGCGCTTTCCAGGCAACGGCGCGGCGACGAATGGCTTCGGGCGCCGCCATCTTCACGAGGACGAGGCTCGCCTCCTTTTCGAGGCCGAGTACCCAGTCCCGCCGGACATGCGGGTGCCCGGGGCTTGGAGGATCAGCGCCGGCGGCGTGCCGGTGCCACCACCACCCACCGGGGCGGCGCGGCGTGCGGAGATTGCACGTATCCGCGCGTCCCTGCATCGAGCGGCGAGGGAGAGGCCACGGTACGTCCCTGACAGCCCGCTCTGGGAGCCCTACTTCCGCCGCCGTACGCCGAGCAGCTCGAGGCCACCAACGACGTCGTGCCCTCCGGCAGGCTCAACTCCGATGGCCGGCGCCGGTGGTGGGGCGTACCCGGCCGCACGTTGGAGGCCGTCCTCGAGTACATCGAGGGCGGCAACACGCCGCGCCTCAAGTACCCCGCTCCCCCGTCCTTCTCACGCCGCCGTGGAAGCTCCTGGACGCCGAGGCGCATGGAGCGGCCCGGGGCGTCTTCCTCCTCGTCCGGCCGCTCGTCGGGCTCTCCCTGCCTCCGCCCCGTCAAGTCGGAGCCCCAGGACATGCCTGTCAGCGCGCGCACCCGCAGCTCCGTCGTCCGCATCGGCGCCCCCCCCCCCCCCCACCGGCCTCTTCGTCCTCGTCGAGCCCAAGCCGGAGCCCGGCCTCCCCACGGAGTACAAGGAGATAGCCCGGCGCGGCTTCTCCGACGAGGACGCCCTGCGGTGAGCGCGGGACGACTACCTCCGGACGGAGATGACCCGGCAGACCCGGGCCCTGGAGGAGATCGCCGCCCGCAAGCGTGGGCGCGAGGACGAGCACGACATCGTCGTCCTCGACAGCGACGACGACGATGACGCCCCCGGGCCGTCCAACCCGCCGCGCCAACCGGGGGAAGGATGCAGCAGGGACGGCGGCGGCGGAGACGACGACGGTGGCGGCGGCGACTACACGCGGTTCTACCGCCTCCTCGGCATGTAGAACTGCAAAGGCGGGCGGCGAGCGGCGAGGTAGACGGTGAGGAGCGGCTATGGAGACGGCGGGGGCAGCCCGTGCTAGTTTTTTTCTTTTTTTATAAAATATGTTTAAATTTGAACGAACTCGCTGATGTTTGCGATAAAATTGAGCCGTGTTTGCGCCGTATTTGACTTTTTCAAAAAAAAACGTGGGCGCCGCGACTGGGGGGCATCACGCCCCCAGTGCGCTGTTTAGCGCCGGTGCGCCCCCAGGGGGCGATTTTTAGCCCCTCCTGGGAGGCCAACGGCTGGAGATGCTCTAAAAAGTCCCTACCTGTTTGGTTTGTGGGGCTTAACACGGACTAAAAGACCACGTTACAGTTATAAGTCCCTATAAGTCTCTTCTTGAGAGTCTTATTTTATAAGTCCCAAATGCACACTTTAAGTCCCTATAAATCCCTCCTGTTTGGTTTAGATGGAATTTATAGAGACTTTTTTAAGTCCCTAAACCAATAAATCCATGAAAATAAACACCCTCTCAATCATCGTATACGATTGCTTTTGCCAAACTGTCTGTATTCTGGAACCTTATCGCACTTATTTATCTTGTAGCGTGTGTGATGTACCCCTATCGCACATCATCGTGCGCGATGTTCGTGACCGTGTGAGCAATGGGGGATTTTAACCGTATGCGATGACGTTAATTGCACTAGTGAAAATTCATATGTACTCTACAAACTAAGGAAGACCTAAGAAAAGAAATGAAAAACTTCAGATTTAACGATCCCGAAAGGAAAGCATCCCCTTTTTCTTAGAGAAAAGCATTCCTTTGTGCGTCGCCATGCTTTTTAACTCTCACATTACAATGGCGGCATGCCATCCAACGAGTCATGATGCCAAAAAGATTATGAATTCGTTGATAGTAGTACTCTCAAAAAGTCAAATTTACACCCCGATATATATACGATACAATATGTGCGTCGTAGACGCAGCAAGATGATTATCCTGTGTCCTGTGTTCTTGCATGACCCAGCCAGTGTTTCCAGTCTCGTCACAGACATCGTGTTGTCCTGTCTTGGTCTACGCGTGTGCGGTGGCGCCGGCGAACTGCAGCCTGAGCCGACCGCCCTCGCGCGACGCCCGCAGGAGCTCCTTCCCGGGGATGACAACCTCCACCAGCACGAACCTGCCCTCCGCACGGAACGACCGGAAGCACACGCTCGGCTTCCCGCCGCGCACGCTGATCGACCGTATCGGGGGCGGGAACGACGGCGGAGGCCGCTGGTTCTCCTTCTCCTCCTGGTTCGCGTCGACCACGTCCGCGTCGTCGCGTGTCTCCACCTGGCGGCGGAACGCGGCGGCTAGCTCGTCGTCGTCATCCCTCAGCACGTCCACGGTGCTCTCGGACCCGAGCCCCTCTGTGCAGAGCAGCAGGGACGACGCGGACGGGCTCTTCTTCATGGAGAAGCTCGCGCTCCTCTTCACCGTCGGCGTGGGCTTCGGCGACCTGAGGAGCGCGTCGAGAGACGAGTCGTCCTTGCTCTTCTCGGCGGCGTCGATCCACGACGAGGACGACACCGTGGTCGCGCGAACAAGAGGAGGTGAAGGTGGCGGACGCGGCGCCGGCAGGACGTTGCCCCGGGCGACGTGGTCCGGCTGCTGCTGCTTCTCGTGGAAGTGGAGCTCGCCGAATATCTCGGTGAAGGATGTCGGGTCGACCGGCCTCTTGGGGTGGACGCGGTTCCACGCCGACAGCGCCTCCAGCAGCGTCGGGTTCTCCGGCAGAGGCTTCTCGAACAGCCTCCTCAGCCCGCCGTCCGCCGCCATGTCTATCTCCCCTGACCTTGAAATGAAATCTTCGCACAGCAAAGAGGAAAACGAAATCGCACTTGATCAGGATTAGTGTTTTCAGTATGAAAAATTCAGCTAAAACGAAATTGCACTAATGCTAAGTGACCATGCATGGCATGGAGAGATGATCACTTCGCTCACCTGAGTGAACACCTGCACGGACCGTCAATCCGGACAAGGTTTTTGAAGAATTTGCAGAAGAGATTTCTTTCTTCTTCCTGTGCTCTTCTCACTTGCGAGGAATGGCCAGCACATATATAGTCAGAGAAAAGGCGAGGCCAAGAAGATACGGGGCATTTCTTGTCATTTTGCAAAATAAGAAATTGAGGCATTTTCTGTGGCTATGGGATTTGGAATATTTCCTTCTTTTTACACAAGTGGATCGATCCAGCACTGCAGAGTGAGAGCAAATATGCAGGTAAAATAAGAATGCGGTGCTGTAATGCTGCAGCTCACATGGGTAGATAGTGAGATATCTATCTATGGATCTGTCTTTTGGGACCATGAAATCTCTAACTTGGATCTTTCAAAAAAAAAAAATCTCTAACTTGGCACCAGCTGCTTCTGCTTTCAGTGTGGGTGTGCGCGTGCGTGGCAGCGAGAAATTTTCAGCCAGGGATTTCAGGTGGTACGTCGACAACGGTTCCACCAGTGGTGGCGGTGCACTGGGAATAACGAAAGAGTGAAGGAAAACAATGCAGAATAGAATAAAGCTGCCCGATTCTGATAGTTACGACGAGGGGACATATGGATGGATGGATGCCATATTGCCATGGCTCAGTAGCAGGGCCGGTCCTGAGATTTTAGGGGCCCGGGGTGAAACCAGAATCCGGGGCCCTTTGTACTTTCAAAAATTATTTTCGGTATATACTTTGTGCAACTTTAAGATTTTGCTTCTACACCATACTACTAACAAATCATGTAGGGATGATTATCATTTTCTATAGAAGAATAATGTTCAATTACTTCATGTGCATTTGTTTGCATATTACCGAAAAAGGCTTTCGCCCCATTTTATATATAAAGCACCAATCCCTTCCTTTACACTGCTCCTTTACACTGCTGAAGTCCTTTAACAACACCAGACAGAGTAATGAAGTTTTTACTAACTGGCTTATTAGGTTTGATCACATTAGCATTATCATGTTCTTATTTTATTGACGGTGCGCCAACTAGTCCTAATTAATCCAACAGAATCGACCACATAGTCATATATTGGGCTGTGTCTTACATTTCGTTGGTATTTTTTCAGAATGAAAAAGTGAATATAATTTCGCATTGCAAGTGCATACAAACACTACCTTTCATCAAACAGTTTTACACAGCCAAGATGCAAAAAGCTGAAAGCTACAAAACTTTCCTTGCATCAAGAGTTTACATGGTATCTTACGTACCTGGATGTAGCAGCCCGGCAATGTACCACTGATCCTTGTACAAATCCTTGAAACTGTTCACAGGCTTCCACGCCTGGTTCTGAGGATTGAAGACCATGATCAAGGGGACCTTCGCTTTCATACTTGTGTCGTTCTGTGCAACACTACGGCCGACAAAAGCCTCACCACATCAAGCAGCAGTTCTAGGGCATAATTTAGGGCAAAATCATTAAGGAAAAAGACGTCTTATCTGAAATCGTCGGCGGATGGCGTAGGCTGGAGCTGCGGCATCGATGTGCCATGGTGTGGCGTGGGTATCTAGTGTCTGCTCCATGGCGGCGGCCAGTGGCTGCGGGCGATTAGGTTTCCAGGAGATCAGGCGAAAAAATAGGAGGCTACAGGCGAGGATGGACGATGGTCATCGTGCGTGATCAGCGTGGGTGATCGATCTCTCCCAAACGTGATCAGTGCACGTAATGTAGGCCCAATTATCATTTTTTTACGAACTAGAGCCCAATCGTATTAACGGGGAAGAGCACAAACCTGGGGGGCCCCCATTTTCGGGGGCCCGGGGCGGCCGCCCCCCCTGCCCCCCCATCAGGGCCGGGCCTGCTCAGTAGTGAGTGAGAGTTCAGTTCAGACAGTTCATGTGTAGGAAAATTATTTACGTCTGCTTCTTTGAATAAAGATTATGAGGTCGGTACCTCGCAAAAAAAAAAGATTGTGAGGTTGGTGACGTTGGTCCAATAAACTTTTATTTTTGGCAAGATCCAAGAAACTAGAAGGATAGAAAGTGGCGGAGACTAGAATAGAATCTGCCCTTTAAGTGAGAACCATAGGATCAACCCAAAACACTCATATTTAGACAATTCAAAAAATTCTGAAATTATTTGATAACATACTTATGATGTATGTCTACAACTAGAAAAAATCAGTTCAAAACTCAATCTACAATTGGAGATACAAAAACGACAAATTCAATTGTGAATAGTGTCAGCTTTGAGTGAATAGTATTTGACACTATTCACATTCGATTTTATCTTTTTTGTTTCTATCACTAGTAGAAAAAGGGCCATTTATTCTGGTTTGTAAGGGTCATTTGTCCCGATTGTTGAACCGGGACTAAAGGGTCGTTGCTAAAGCCCTAGGCCTTTAGTCCTGATTCTTACACGAATCGGGACAGATGGGCTTTCACGTGGCCGGTGCGGTGAGCCCAGACAGGAGGCCCTTTGGTCACGATTGGTGGCACCAACCGGGACCAATAGGCGTTCACGCGTCAGCAGCTGGCAGAAGCTGAAGTTTTTTTTTGAAAGGGGGTGATTTAGGGGTTTGGGGGTTTAATTTAGCTGTTTCATATATTGTGTTAGCTAGCTAATTAATAGAGAGAAGTGTCCTCTCTTATCACCGTGCTTGGTCGACGCTACGTACTATACGTATAGAGAGGACTCGACACGTTAGCTAGTAAGCAAATGAAGGAAATAGAAGATCGTCATGAACATATGCATACAAAGAGAAGTGATATCGACCACCTTTCCTTCTGCGAGAGATTGGTCGAACAACAAGTTTTCGTATATTTATCCGACGCTACTGGCTACATATATACAATATAAAATCTCTTACAATATAATCCCCTAATTATACATTAACTCAAGGTCCACATGGTATTCTTCATCTTTCACTATTAAGAAAAGGGGTATAGATGATATGACCATTAATGACGCATCAGACATGTGGTGCGTCACTATTATATAGTAATGGCGCACCATGAGTTGGTGCGCTATTAGTGTGGTAGACACTAATGACGCACCAGACCCACGGTGCGCCACTAGTAACAAAAAAATTTTATTATTATTTTTCCAAAAATACTAATGGCGCATCATGGGACAATACGGCATTACTAGTTTAACTAGTAATGGCGCACCTGCCACACAGTGCGCAACTATTATTTTTTTTGCAAAACTACTAATGGCGCACCTTAAGCCGACGACCCACCGCACCCTCCCCCGCTCCACCGCCGCCACCGACACCCCGCACCCTCCCCCGCTCCACCGCCGCCGCCGACCCCCCGCATCCTCCCCCGCTCCACCGTCACAAATGAATGCAACTAAAAATCCAAAAAAAACAAATTTGATTTATTTTTCAAATAACAAATTGGATGATATTTTCAAATAACAAATTTAATGAATGCAACAAAACATAATAAAAAAATTACTTATGGCGCACCGTTGGCTGGTGCGCCATTGCTATGCCAAAAAAAGTTACTTATGGCGCACCGCTGGGGGGTGCGCCATTGCTATCTAAAAAAACTTACTTATGGCGCACCGCTAGATGGTGCGCCATTGCTATACCTCCCTCGACTAAAATCTCGGCCCCAATCCCCGGTCGATCCCATCTCACATCTCTCAGCCCCTGCGCGTCGCTGCCCCGACGACCCACGATGCCACCGCCCCTACGTGCGCCGTCGCCCCCCGCGGCCCCCACCACTGCAGCTCCTCTGCCGCCCACCGGACAGCAAGCCGCCGTGGCCCCCAACCATCCCGCCGACGACGACCGCATGGGGTGTAGGACGACGACCGCCGCCGACCCGCAACCGTCCCACCGCCGCCCGTAAGCCCCCCTCCTCCTCCGCCCGTCCTCCTCCGCCCGTAAGCCCCCTCCCCCTGACTGACTCGACTCCCCTGGCCTCCGCGCGCAGTTCACCGTCCCGGATCTCCGACTGCATCGCCTCCCGTGGCGGCAACTTCTCCGTTCTCCTCCAGCAGCAGCAAAAGGTTTTTGCTCTCCCTTGTTACTAGATTTAAGTTGGAGACAACATTTAAGTTCTGAACCTTGTAACTAAATCATGTTCTGAATCATTTAAGTTCTGAACCATTGGAATTTCTGAATCATGAACCTTGTTAAGTTTAAAAAAAGATGATAAGTAAACTGTATGTGTGTGATGTACTGTATGTGTGTGTGTGTGTTGTCTAGATGCCATCCACAGGTCAGTGGCCATGCTAGACAGAGTTCTTATTCACATCTGCCCTAATGTATGTATTTTAGGAGTGTTAAAGATCTGCTAGTGCTGAATTTTAGGAGTAGACTAAAATAAATTTTAGAATGACTGAATGTATGCAGCCTGCAGTAGTGTAGCTGTACCAAAATCACATCTGCCCTAATGTATGCCATCATGTTTTTATGCCATTCTGACTTGTCCACTGGGACTTCTCTCCTGTGATGTCTGTTTTGGTTCTGCAAAAACCCATTCAGTAGTGTGGGACTGTGGATCATTAGCAAGGAAACCGTGCTTTAGTTCAGACTTCAGAGATATTTGCCTTTGCTTCAATAGGTAGTTTGCTCACAGTCAACATATAATAGCATAATTTGTTGTCCTGCATTGGAATACATCACACTAATGCTGTATACGAATTAGGGTCCTTACGTTATGTTCTATTCCATACAACAAAGGCAATTTTCATCTAAGTTGAGCTGATTTTGATTTCCGTATGTTATGGGGGGACAACAGATATTGCTATATGTTCATTCTTGAGGGTACAGACTTGCTAAACTATTGATGATTTTTTGTTGGGTGACCTATTAGATCTGGAATGGAAGCTCACATAAGTTGAGCTGATTTTTGTCCATATGAAAGCAGAGGACCATATGGTTTGTGGCCTTTTCATCCATATGAAAGTAGAGGCACATTGTGGTGCTAGTTTGCTGGGTTTTGTGTCCGACCATCGTGTCATGATGATTTTGCAGGTACCCCGACAGGCCCTTGAGTTTGCCGGAATGTCGATTAACTTCCGTTCCAGCAAATTCGGGTACTCCATATGTCCTATTTTCAGCAAAGGTCATGCTGAAATTTTCCGTGAATTTTAGCATGACTTTGCTAAAAATAGGACATATGGGGTACTTGCGACTAATGCATGGGCCGGGGTATCTTAGTACTTAATTAAGTAGGATCAACTGCCTCTTGTGTTATACATATAGAAGTGTGATATCAACTAATAGTTATTACTAATGTTAGTTGCTCGTCATCGATAAACCCTAATCTGGTAGTTTGACCTACTAAAAAAGCCCATACCACATATTCTATTTGGATGACCCTGCTAACCCTTGACCATAAATACTTGAGATGGATGTAGCAGGCTTAAAGAAAGAAATGTTTTTAGGCCAACTCCACTGGGCCTGGCTGAAAATGCACAAGTGTGCATGACTAACAATATTCTATTGTAAAGCTAAACAGGAAAGAGGAACCACTCATCCTAACCATTTGCTCTCAAAATTACCACTTCACTTCTTACTACTGAAAATCTTAGACCATCTCCATTCACCAATAGCTCAAACCAGTTCAAAGGGCGTGTTTTCACCACACTGTGGATTATCTTATTGGACCCAACGCAAGAGATGATGTAGTTTTGAATTATGAACATAGGATATGTTGTCATCGGACGACGAAAGTCTCCCGGGGGAGTGCGGCTGGTGCCATGACGATCGAGGTCTGTGCGACATGCCTCACCTGGACGATGATCGGTGCTTCAACATTAAGCTCGAGGAGACCTTCGAAGTTGAAACGGTACACAACGAGGACAAGTGTTATTTTCATAATTAAGCATGTCTTCAACTATTTCAACGTGTAATTTTCATCTTTTACAATTCGAGTATAGATTATCCCATGTCATGCAAGACGCTATGTCTTGGAGAAGATGGATTTTGAAGACCATGAAATTTAAACAAAGAAAATTCACCTAAGGACTCATCACGATGTGGATTTTCAAGTAAATCTGTATAATTCTGGGAGCGTAACCCATTTTGGTTGCAAAAATTGGGAAGCATTTTGCAAGATGTATGGTTTTGATGAGGGTATGCTTGTCACCATGGATCTTGGTGATCCTAAAATTGAGCAAGACAATATGGACATTTGGGTCCTTGTTGATACGCCTCCAATTCTACCGCTATGTGAGTTTCTCAAACATAGTTATTAGCTAATTTATATTGTTTATTTCAAAATAGTTGACAACTTATTTCCATTGACAGCTTATTTTCATTGTTCAAAGAATGTGCGGGAGATGGTAGACAAAACCCACTACACCGATGGCTCTGAATTAACAACTTACAAGGAGAAAAATCATCTGATCGGATTTTGTACTGACATTGAGAATTACAATATCTACAATCAAACTCCTCAACATTATGGTCAATACGTGCCACTAGTGCATGTGTTCAACTACGGTAACTACCATGGAGATACCTTGGTAAGATTTTTTACTATTACGACATCCGTGCATCTTTTGCATATTTCTAAAACTAGTACATCATTGCTAACTATGAAGTTATTACTATGTTTTTCAACAGATAATCCCAGAGAATTGTGTGCCTCATTTGATGTATCAGAAAGGTAGTCTTAATGTTTTGAACATACAGCCAGGTCATCCTACGAATCTCAACTATCCATACGAGATTTCTAAAAGAAGTGGAGACATGCAAATCAAAGGATGGAAAAAATGTATGGACAGTCGTAAGGAGGTTCTTGGAAGCAAAAGGAAGCGAAGCGCAAGAATTGGAGACGGGATGATCTCCATTCTCCATAATGGAGAGTCAGAGTCTATATTGTTTTATGCTATTTTACCTTAAATAGGGTATTTAGGTCATGTCTAATACTGATGATCATGTGCTAAGAACAATTAAGTAGGGTTGGTTCGAAGACTATCAAGATGGTGAACGTATGACTTGTTATTAATAACGAGTAGAAGTTGTATGATGATGATTAGTAGGACTTGTTAGGATTAGTATTACTTCCGGAAAACTCGCTACTCGCGGTCTCGAGACTTGTAATGTTCTATCTTTGTTCGGTTTTTTGAGTTCGGAGACTAATATGATGAATTGTATTCGGAGACTAATCTTCTATTGTATTCGATGAATCTGCTGTTGATGTGTGGTGTTGTCTATATTTTGTCCAATAATATATTTTGTAACCTGTTAAAATATCAGAAAAGAAAAAAATAATCCCTAATATTCATACTAGTGGCGCACCACCACATAGTGCGCCATTAGTAAGCCAGAGCACACTAATGGCGCATCATCCACCAGTGCGCCATTAGTATGCCAAAGCACATGGGTAAATATGGCCCCCTGGGAGGCATACTAATGGCGCACCGTGGGCTATACTAATAGCGCACTGCGTGGTGCGCCATTACCAGATACTAATGGTGCACCAGTGGTGCGCCATTAGTAACAAATTCTAATGGCGTGGTGCTAGTGGCGCACCTGTAGTGCGCCATTAGTAGGCAAAACAGGTGCGCCACTAGTAGGCCTTTTCCTAGTAGTGTTTATTGATCACGTGGTCAAAAAAGAATGCTGACAATTTCTCTTGAATTGCTCGCATGCGATCTGGTGCTAGGAGTTCATCCCGCGTCCGAAACATCTAATTTGAAGAAGGGGGTCAATACATATATATGAATGAATGAAACTCAACACAAATGATGGTAATAAAATAAAATTGTGAATATTATTGCTTACGCACTTCATATTGTTTTTTAGTGTAGCCCCGCTCACAGGTCGTGTGGCAGATGGACTCGCAAACGTAGTATCCACAGTAATTATTCCCGGCTTCCTACCACAACCACTTTACAAGAAATAGAGGTCAATCAAACTGATAAGCAAGCATGCTAAATGGTATTGATGAAACTAGCGCTTGAATCACTAGGAGATGCACAAAACATGCTAGTAGTACTTACTTTGGGGTGTTTAAATTGCAGCTTCTTCGGCAGTCCCGGAGCTTTTGAGGTGAATTTTTTCAAACCCTGCCAGACAAAGAAAACAATTACTTGATAACAGGTAATGAACAAAGTTGCCGATATGGTGCGATAATGATCGATTTAACTTATTTCTCGAGCATTTGAGTCATGTCCGCATACTCCTGGGGATCTTTTCGTCTCGAGTCTAAGACGGTTACTAGTCCCTGCTCAAACTTAATCTCTAGGAGAATATAGTGGAACCTACGCACGCATGCATAACTCATCAATTACATTACTATAACCTCGACTAATAAGGGAAACCGAATACGCACAAGAAAGTAACACTCACCGAATATGCACGAGAAAGTAACACTTACTATAACCTCGACTAATAAGGGAAACCGAATAGGCAAAAACTGAATGCACTTCGTGTACAAAACGGACAATCTCTTTCGAAGTATCAGGGTTTCATACGGAAACGCGTCTGTTACCAAGGGATTTCATTTTTTAACTTATTTGAACTCCAGACTTTTTCTGTGTTCAAAATGCACCATTCAAAGCCACATCATCAATTTTCAACCCTTTCTGACTTCATTTGTTATTTTTCATGAATTTACTAATTATTTTGAGCTATAAGACCCTGGAACTGAAAAGCATTTCAAATGAACTATGAAAAGGTTGAAAGTTGGCATGATATCATCATTTCATCCACATAGCATGTGCAAGAAAGTAGAGAGGGTTACAGCAAAAACTGGATGCACTTCGTGTACAAAACGGACAATCTCTTTCGAAGTATCAGGGTTTCATACGGAAACTCGTCTGTTACAAAGGGATTTCATTTTTTAACTTATTTGAACTCCAGATTTTTTCTGTGTTCAAAATGCACCATTCAAAGCCACATCATTAATTTTCAACCCTTTCTGACTTCATTTGTTATTTTTCATGCATTTACTGATTATTTTGAGCTATAAGACCCTGAAATTGAAAAGCATTTCAAATGAACTCTAAAAAGGTTGAAAGTTGGCATGGTATCATCATTTCATCCACATAGCATGTGCAAGAAAGTAGAGAGGGTTACGACAAAAACTGGATGCACTTCGTGGACAAAACATACAATCTCTTTCAAAGTATCAGGGTTTTATACGGAAACTCATCTGTTACAAAGGAATTTCATTTTTTTAACTTATTCGAACTCCATAGTTTTCTGTGTTCGAAATGCACCATTCAAAGCCACATCATCAATTTTCAACCCTTTCTGACTTCATTTGTTATTTTTCATATATTTACTGATTATTTTAAGCTATAAGACCCTGAAATTGAAGGCAACATATAGCTCTCATGAATAGATAAGTGACCAAATTAATAGAAGTTCATCATCACATTAAAACCAAAGTACATACATAGTTCTCATTGAACAACATATAGCTCTCTAGAGCATCTAATTAAACCATACATTGAAATTATGTAAAACATTTCAATGCAACAACAAATGCGATCATAATCACAACCAAGGTACCAATTAATCCAACTGCATAATGATACCAAGCCTCGGTATGAATGGCATATTTTTTAATTTTTCTAATCTTCAACCGCATTGCATCCATCTTGATCTTGTGATCATCGACGACATCCGCAACATGCAACTCCAATATCATCTTCTCTTCCTCATTTTTTTTATTTTTTCCTTCAACTAATTGTTTACTTCTTCAACTAAATTTAATCTCTCGACAATAGGGTCGGTTGGAATTACCGGTTCAACCACCTCCTAAATAAATAAAATCTATGTCACGTTGGTCGGCATAATTGTCATAAACAATAAATGAACCAAATAGTTATAAAAAGATAATATATACCACATCGGAACATAGACAGGACGAGGGCCGAAGGGAGCGGATACCAAAATCATCGCACTATATAATAACAAGGAATAATAAAAGTAAGAAAATTAGACAAGTATCTATCTGAAGTAAGAATTTTTTTTCTTTCAGAAAGAAGATAAGAACAAGAGGCTCACCATGGTGGTGCCGGCAACGAGATCGGCGCGGGCGATCGACGGCGGTGAAGACGGGGACGGGACGTGATGGACCGCTAAACCTACACAAATCTCAGGGAAAATGGAGCTTGGAGGTCGAGTTTCGAGAGGAGAAAGATTAACTAGTGTGGCTCACACATTTCATCGAACACCTCATGTGCATAGGAGGTGAGCTAGAGCACCCAAATGCCCTCCCCTCGCTGGCCAGAAAAAACAGAGCACTGTGAAGTGCTCTGCTGTGGCGATGGGGTATATATAGGCAAATCATTTGTCCCGGTTCGAGGTTGGAACCGGGACTAAACCCCAACCTTCTGTCCCGGTTCAAGCTAAGAATCGAGATCAATGGTTGTGGGTCAGGAGCAAGGCCCATTGGTTCAGGTTCGTGCCTAAGACCAGGACAAGTGGATCCATACGAACCGGGACCAATGCCCACGAGGCCCCGACCGACCCCCTAGGCTCACGAACCGGGACGAATGCCCCATGGGTCCCGGTTCGTGACTGAACCGGGACTAATGGGCTTGCCATGCCCGAACCAAAGCCCTGTTTTCCACTAGTGTATAAGTGTAGGTCGAATTAGTACCTAAAACTTTTTAAGGTTGTACATCAAATATTGATGTATGTCTGCTATTTTTTAAGAATTTACGAACTTGATTTATATCTTAAAAAATGATTTCACATAAAGACAGATTCAGGAGCAACTAGTGTAGGATCTGACTTTACGTGAGATCAATAAGATCAACTTCACTTCCTCTGGAACGGTGTACATTTTAGAGCCTGTTTGGTAATCCACTAGCTCCCTAAAATCCTACGCTCCGGCTCCTCCAAGCGAGCTCCGGCTCCTCCATCGATCGTGAGAGTGAGGAAACTGTTCGGCTTGATCGCTCCGCTCTGGTTCATGAGATGGGCCGAAAGCTCGATCTGGCCCGGGACACATACGTAGGGGAGGTGGTAGGATAGAAAAGGCATGAGAGACAGAACGCCAACGAATCGGTATGCCACTTATCGGTGGCAGTCTACCGTAAATTTGACGAACTCCTTCGCCTGTGGGGTCTGTGAAGCACCTCATTCCTTGCTCTACGATTTTCATCCACAGATCGCTTTGCTCCGCTCTCTTGACTCCAAGGAGTTGCAGCGTTCAGGTCGGCTTCGCCCAATCCCGGAACAGAGTTGTGAAATGGAGTGGATCCGAACAGGCCCTTACTCACCAGCTCCTGCTCCCTGACCGGTGGACCGCGACAATCGACCCACTAGTCAGGAGTGACGTGGGCGAAGACTAGTCTGGTACTGCCTCTGTGGGCTGTGACGGTGGTGCAGGCCCACCTGAGAGGGGGTAAAGGTTAAGACCAAGACAAATTTATTTATTCATTTTATGATTGCTTTAACAGGGAATAAATTCCTGAACTGAACCTGTAGAACTTTTTGTGGCCAAAGTATATCATCTACTCCTACTTTTGAAATCAAAAGGAAGGATGATATCAGCAACCGTGTACATATTCTTTCTGAAAAGATCATAGTGGGTTAACAGTTGATCATAGTGGATAAGAGTGAAAGATAGCCACCGGAACAAGATGCAAGACGCAATGAGAATCTCGGAGTTTTCAACAAACTTTTGTACAGCGGAAAGCAACGGCCTGTGTTTAATTTACTCAAAACGGTGAGAAGTATAACTGATAAGCAAGATACAAATGTTAGCGTACGTGTGGAAGCAAATCAAATAAAGGAATACAACGATCATGACCTGACAGGAAGTGAAAACCACATCAAAATTCGGTCGATCCTATAGGCAGGAACACACCGGGTCAGTCATCTACGACACAAGAGAGTTGACAGTAGCATCTGAGCTCATTCATCTCCACGCTTCTATCCGTTCGACCGTGGAGTTTAACCGGCTCACGATGCTTGCACCTCGTGATTTTTTCTCGGTTGGAGGAGCGACGGCGGGTGTTCCGGACTGCCCCTTGCCCTTCCTTGTCCTCCTACTACTATTCAGGCTACGGCTCCCATTGCCTTGCAGTGAGTTCAGTGCTGCAGCCAAGGAAATATCAGTGGTGGCTGAAGCAGCAGGTAGAGGTTGGGACCATCGACAAGAGCCCACTGTGTTCAATATCTGGCCAGAAGGTGCAGAGTCTCCTCCGGTAGGATTGGTCTCGTTAGGCTTGTCTTCGGTGCTGTGTGCAGGGCTGTTCAAAAGGGGTTCCTCGCTGAAGAAAGAAGGACGCCTTGATCCTTCCGCACGGTGAGAATCAACGGCGAAGCCAGGGTTATGATGCCCGTTTTCATCAGACGGGTCCTTTTGGGGCAAAGACACATCGTCCAGATTGGACTCCTCTCTATCCTTCAGGGTCTTCTCTATTAGCATCTTGAGAAAATTCATCACTTGGACTGCATACATTAGTGCAGTCAAAGGATCTGCCATCTGCATGATATTGTCACCAGTAAGCTCCTAACCATATGATTATCAGAATTTAGCAGTAAACATATTGCCAGTTTGCTGCTAGGACGATTTGTCACCTGAGTCATATTTGGTGCAAAAACCATAGCAATGTTTCGAGTATTCATCTTGTTTATCTTTTCTTCTTGGACGACATCAGCCATCAAATTAACGGCCCAGTCAAGTAAGGCCGCTTCAGCTAGTGGGAGGCATTTGGCAACCCGAGCACAATCCTCTTCAGATTGGCATTGCATCACCTGTTCAGGTGGAATAGGGTCCAGCACCCCGCTCGGCAGTTCTCTAAACCATGCCTGGAAAGGATTGGAAAGCAGATGAGATGATGACCTACCTTTTGTCATCAAATATGTCGGCAAGCAAGTAAAGTTTACTAGCTCAAGAGAATAAACAGTCAATGTCAACATAGTTGACAGCAGCCATAACTGGTTCCAAAAGCAAGATTTTATTCTGCAACAGAAGATTGCTCAACTTGTGTATATTTAGAACAAACAATAAACCTGTGACAATATCTTTGTGAGAAAAAAAAAGAGATTAGGTTCCACTCAGAAAGGACGTCTGTATTCTCCGATAGGTGTTGATATAAATTTCCACCAATGAATATAATCACAACCATTAATAACTCTCTGGTTACTATACATATGCTTAGGAAACTACTGATTTCGACAGAATCACATAGCTTACATGAAAAAAAGAAGCTTACTTTTATTAGACCTGACAAACAGTGGACATCAATACCATACGGCACGATTCCGCTGTTTAACCGGTCTCTCACAAGCTCCTCCTGGCTATTCTCTGGATTTATACGAAAAATACCTTCTGCCTGCACATTACAAGCAAGATGATATTTACTTGTCAGAAAAAAGCTACAAACACGTACAAAAAGCAAGTAATACTCAAACTCATTACTGAAAGGCCATACCCGAAGACCACCTTGTTCATAAAGACGTCTCTGCATCATCAAGAGAATTGTCGGAACACTGTTTCCTCTGGGATCATACGAACACTGCATTGATTCTGTTGAAACTCCAAAGACACTTGCGCTGCATTTTAAGTTTCAATCAGCTGAAGGACAGCAACAACCAAAGTAAACAAAATATGCTGCAAAGTTAAGGATGCAAGAACCAGATTTCAATATTTTAGACGGTTCCAAAACAATTTATAGCAACAATGGCATGAATGTAAGGATGCAAACAATTCTATTCTAATTTAGGCACTGCATATGCTGATTTGATAATCTGAGAAACTATTTTCTGAATTTTTCAGGAAATTTGGCCGTTCAAGAATTTTTCCTATGGCTGAATGAGCATGACCATATACTTCAGTTTTATTGATAAACTACCATAAATCCTCCGGTTGGACGAGCTCCTATTGGTGTTTGTGCCACATTATCTTGTATTGAAGATACTACTCTAGGTCCCGTCTTCCTATAAAGTAGAAACTGCGTATGGAGCCATTTCCTCCATTCTTTCTAGACATTCTAGAAAGACTGAACAAAAAATACTAAACAATGCACCCCTATGCACTTTCATAGCAAGCATAAGCAAATATTTAATACATAGCACAAACAGAAGCGATAAGGGAGCGTGAACTTTAAACTTATCAGGTAAGTTCTTTTCCCTATTGAAAAATGTAAGTACTGCTTTAGAAATAAGAAATTGGAACCAGTATTAAAAACATTGGTAATTTCAAAATGAACTGAAGAACATTAAATTATTTTGGTAGTTTTATGAAAGTCAAAAACGAACTGAAATAAAAGGAAGGGATGAAAACGGAATACAAGCACATCAGTAGTATTTAAGGAAGCTGCCAGACCGAATGGCCACCATTAAGATTGAAAAATTCTAGAACACTTGTGTTTATTTTCTCTGTCTAGCTATAAGCTTTTAGTACTAACTAAAGAAGCACCCGTGGCAATGGTTTTCGAGATCTGTGGCAATGGTTTTCTACTTAGACTAGCCACAATGGAGAGTAACATACATTAGTAACATACACGTATTCCTAGACTATGTTACTACCTTCATAGTGCGTAGTAACATAAGTGTGGTAACATGCATAGCTTCATTTATTAGGTTATAGACTCATATTGCATTGGGACATGTGATGTTATAGTAACTAGCTAAGTTACTACTACTACCTCTCTCCTCATTAACTCATTGCCACATAAGCAAATTTGCTGAGTTGAACTCGATGTTACTGTTGAAGTTACTCCCACTGTGGCTAGTCTTACAGCAACTATGCTGATTACATTTACACCAGCCTCATTAAGAAGCAAAAATAACAGTTCATTTACAGCCTTGTTTAATGCTTTTATCATGTTTTGTTTCGATTTAATGAGGTAAGAAGCTACATGAAAATCTCACACTATCAGGTAAGATTACATCTAGTGACATGATTGACCAATTATTAATAGAACATGGAGAGGTTGCAAAAGTAACAAGTTGTGCACATAATTGATCTACCACAGTATAAATCCGGCTACGGCTGCCCAACAAAAAGGGGCTCAAATTATAATGCACTAAAATAAAATTGAGTCGAGTAGAGTGTAACATTCCACCTGAAAACGCCAAAAACAGGGAACTAACATTCCACCTGAAAAAAGAAAATGGAATTCCCTCTCTGCTAAATAAAAGCACTGGCGTAGAGAAAGAGAGAGAGAATCACACCAGATAAAATCCAAATATGCAAACAGCGCCATTTATTGCTTAAGACTAGTAGTACATTTGTGTAACTACCCCATTTCAAGCTAGTAGGATTTTAATTCCAGAAGTTATACGAAGCAGGCGTTAAATTCAAATTCAAATCATTGAAGGAAAAACATCAAATTCAGACAGGAATTATAAACTGATCGCTCAGATGCCCTCGGATTCAGAACAAAATCACATGGTTGAATTGATAAAGAGAAGCAGAGACAGACCTGGCACTGGGAGCGCGGCGGGGCACCTCGGGTTCGAACTCGACGGGCAGCCCCAGGAATCCATGGAACCTGTCAAAGGTGACATGCGCCACGTGCTGCACCTCCGTCGGCCACCCGATCTCCATCGCACAACCTTCGCCTTGGTCGCCCTCCTCCCTGCAACCGAGAAACGACTTCCGCAGCAGCGCAAGCAGCAGCGCCAAGAAAGACCACCGCTCCTCTTCCTCCGATCCTTGTACCTCTCGCTCAGTCCGTCCTGCGGATCCTGTAGGGCTCTCTCCGCTGCCGCCTCTCTGCAGCACGTCGCTGTCGGCATTGGCTAAATAGCGCAGGGAGGAGGAGGGGCCGCGGCTTGCGGGGGAAGCGAGGTTGGTCGCGCCCCGGAGAAGCGCCACCTCCGTCATTGCTTCCTCCTTTTCCCTGCCCTGCTCTGAAAATCTGGCCCTTGTGAGCTGTAATCTGGTGCGGCTTGGGGGCCGAGCCGAGTGGGGATTTCCTGGAGTGGGCCAAATGCAGCGGCGAGGAATGATTGGGGACTCTTGTAGTGGAGTTCTTGGTGGATCGCTCGCTATTCAAGACGTGTTTCTATGCTTGCGATTAGATGGGATCCAAATCCACGACGGAGATGCAACCAATGAATCGATTGAATGGGGGGAAACAATCGGAGCGCCGTGAATGTACGACGAAAGAAGGGATTTTTCTCAGCTCCAGACGGGGTCTTTGGCCCAGAAGAGATGCAATTTTTTTGAGCTGGGGGCGACCTAATCTAATCAGCGGGGATGTTTGGTCGAGAAAGGATGGGATTCTGAGGAGTTGGAGTTGGATTGAAGGGAGGGGGTGGGATTGGGATTGGGACCAGCTCGTCATCATTCCTCTGGTTAGTGTTCCTGCTGCCCCCTTCTTTTTAGGATGTGCACGCACGGAGGAACATGCTTCTCGCTTCTTGTTCACGCGTGCGCATTTCCTCTCTGTTCAGGCCTGCCATCCTCGTTCCTTCCCAAGGAAAGGTAATTTCTAAAGCATCTCCAACAAAATTAGGCCAAACTTCAACACAGCGGCCCAAGCGAACATCGATTTCGTCCTTTTTATCCGTTTGAGTTGTCAAAACAGACAGCAGATGCAGCCGGACAGCACATATGTGCCCAATGCGGAAGACGCATTTCAAACGGACAAGAAAGACGTGAACCAAGAAGTGAATCGTTGCCGGCGGTGGCGGAGCTACCCAGAAATTGTTGAGCGGGCCGAGCCAGCCCAACATGAAGGAAACACACATTTTTTCTCTCAAGAAGGCCTAATTTTTCATATACTCTTTAGTGTTTTGGACATGGGCTGGGCGGGCCATGGCCCATTTGGCCTTGTTGTAGCTCCGCCAATGATCGTCCGGCCAGGCGTGCTGTAGTTGCCATCGAGACGTGCGCCAAGCAGGGAGGACGCAGCCTCAAGCCCGGTGCCCCGTCAGACCGGCTACTACGGAGAGTAGCTGTGCACGGACAGATGCCAAGCCTCTGCCAGCAGGGACGGCGGGGATGCGCTGGATCTACGCCGTGAGCACCCACCTGCACCAGCGAGCACCTGCCCCATTACGCTCGCCTCGCCGCGGCGGGGGAACACGTGCACACCGTCGCGCACCACCAAGGACGGTCGCGCACCCGTGGCCACCATCAGTCACGTCGTCTGAGACGTTTCTACGCGTCGACTAGGAGGAGTTCAGGGGCGTCGCCATGGACATCCAGGAGGACTGTCGGCCCAACAACCCCCTCCTCCGGATCGTGCCGAGTGCCGCCTGTCGAATGGAGCGCGGCTGGCACCAATGATGGCTGGAGATAGTGTCCTCGAAGCCGAGAATGGCGTAGGTCGTCTGCCAGGCGTCGCGGCTGGCCGGGTTGCGTGGGTCGCTTCGGTGTCGCTTCCCTTACTCCTATTGCTCTTCCCCGCCCATGGTGCTCGTGCTGCTTGGGCGGCGTCGAACCTTGAATCCTCGGCAGGCCACGACGTCTCATCTCCTTAGAGGGCCACGACCAGCGTAAGAGGAAATTGGGAGAGGAAGGCATGCACCTGTGGCCTCGCTGGTGTGTGTGGCGGCGTCCTGCGCCGGTGGCCTCGCTAGTGCGCACGATGGCGTCCTGCGCCGGTGGCCTCGCCATTCCTGGTTGCGACGATCGTGGAGGCAGAGTCAGCTCATACTTGGTCGCTGATATGTAGGACCAAGGTGGACGCCAGTGGACGACGAGAGTGAAGCGAGCGCCCGTTTCTGTCCGTTCGAGACCCATTTCTCACCCAGATTTGCTCTCGGTTTGTGATGATACGGATAAGAAATAGACACAGGTGACTGTTGATACCTCCTTTTATTGATCCGGTATTGGAATAAAAAAAAGTATCCCACACCTACTTTCCCCAAAGATGAGCATGGGTTATCAAACCACGAGAGGAAGATTCCCTTTAAGCTATGGTCTCTAGCAAGCTTTTGTCAAAGTATCAAATCCAGCTTTTGACCGGACCAGTAAGCAAATAGTGATTCAAACACTTACAATAAAACAAGGTACAGGTATGAGATCTTATGCTTACAACCTTGTATTTACGCTGGGATCAAATAAGATATTAATTTATGCGCACCCATCGAGATGTGCTTGTCACAGATCAAAGTGGGCAATGTGTCCAAATAACATCTTGACCGGCACGAGTCCTGCATCAAGAATCAGTTGTCCCACCGCTGGCCATATCTGTCGCGCAGGGTTGCCTCGATGGTTAAGATAATAAAACCAGGCAAGAGCTTTGGGCGTTTAAGGACTACACCTCATTTACCCTAAAGGATATGACACTTCATGGTGTTCGTTATAACACTTCATGGTCTCCTTGCTCCTACCCTCACCGGTGTTCGATCTCCATGATCCTGGGTACCTGCAGGGATAAAGATTGCGGACAAGACAAGAGACATCTTCATGGAAAAAAATTATTTCACACATATGGGACATTATGTCAAAGTCTTATTGATCCTCTCAACAAATACCTTGGGTTGCAAGGCTTATGCCTCAACCCATACCTTACCGAATTACTCACACTGGAGATAAGATTGTGGGAAGAAAACATTGAAGAACACATCTTGAGATTAGTTGATTGCAATATGGCTTACTATGGATGCCTTGTGAGATGCACGATTACAAGTATGAATGAGATGGAAGAGTACTATGGTGGTGGTGGAGATGGCTATGGCGATGGAGATGGCGGCGGTTAGGGTTAGTGGATGAAGATGATGATGAAGAGGTTCTGCCTTCTGTGCTTGTCTCCCTATTCACATTTTGACGTGGTCCCTTTAACAGAAGTTGTACAGGTGGACGGTCTGCCTCAAAATCCACGCCAATTGAGCGCTCATATGGGCGCTCGCGCCAATATGGAACATCGTCTTTTGTGCTGTCTTTGCGCAGACGCTTCATGTTGATTTCTTCTTCCTCCATTCTCCTTCTATTCCATTTCCACACGTGATTTCTTCCCTTTTTATCCTATTTCCCGTGGGAACACATCAAAGAGAGGATTTGTGGGATCCTTTCCATTCATTAGTCATTACTACCAATATTGGAGCGAATATCTCTTTTTAATTGAAATATCTTGGTTTAAAAAAGGTGAAATGAGTGTAAAAATATCACTCATCAACTCCCCCAAGCATAAACTTGATCGTCCTCGAGCAACATAAAGAGAAAGCCGAATCATAAGGTACTCAGTTGTTTAAACCAAATAACGAGAAGGTTTTAGTTCACTTACAATCGGTACGCCTAGATAGCCCTTCGCTTTTTGACCTAGAAACTTAGCATAGCTGTAGCGGTGGCATGGTTATAGTGCAAGTGTTAGTAAAGCAAAGATAATCAACACAAAGTTCTTGATCCAGTAGATAAAATAACTTTACAACATTGTATTCTATTTATTCTAGACAAGACTTGCTTGTCAGGAATGCACGGAAGAGTTTTCTTTAGATAGAGCCAATAAGACATAGGTTAGGGAGTCAAAGCATGTAGTAAAATATAATGCTCTGATGCTCTTAAGCACACCCACAATCATTTCCTCCTCAAGGCTCTCAAGCACTTTATTTCAACCATCGTTTGCTGGAACTTTGGTTGTCACGTGAAGGGATTATGCCAACTAAGTGATCATGCATAGATTTTTGCTATGGCTTAATGTTTGGGAACTATGGACCTTTGATATATGTCTCTTTCAAGCTCTTTTGATCAGTCCCCTTTATTTACCACATACACACTATTTTATGAGAAAGCTGAATAATATGCGTTTGTAGTGTTACCACTACATACGGTAACAAACTCATAGCCGAAATCCAAGCTATCACTCTTTGTGGATTGTTCATTGGCCAGCAGAGTCCTCGGCACAACATCAAGAAAGGTGAGGAAGCCACATTTACACACGTACACATGCATAGAGTAGCGGGCCATGGCACCAGCAAGGAGCTGAAGCACCATGTAGAGATACAACATAGATTTTTGGCATAATCTCGTTCACCCTTCAACTAAGTTCCTCTAGACAATTCAATCCACAAGTGCTATCAAGTCTATTAAAATTAACAACATGGGGTTGAGCAATTCAAACATCACTTCCACTATAATTTTCTCAACCCCCAAGTCTTGAAAGACTTTCTCTTGTATAGTTATTCTTGGTTAATATCTTTTTCATTTGAAAATAGTCCCGCGGCAAGTCTTGGTTTTCTAAAATAAATAGAGCAAAGGCTACAAAATTATTTCAGCTACTAGAACAAAACCTTTGTCTTAACTATCAAAATTTACTCCCATCTGCACATATCACACATACTACTACTACATCTACTCTAAGTATTTCAAGTGCAAAAGACGGGGGTCGTAGGACATACCTTCACGGTTGTGAATTTACACACTTCTCTTCCTTATTCTTGCATTCCTCGTTGTCCGGTGTTGATCAACTCCTCTAAAAACAAAATGCAAACGAAATCCAAAGGGCAAGATAAAGAACAAGAGCAAAGTAAAGCTTATTCTTTTTTCGGTTTTTGGGTTTTTGAAAACTAACTTGCAACCAAAAAATTGCAAAGGCAAAATAAAAAGCAAAAGCAAATAAAGGCAAAGTATTGGGACAAACCAACACAATTGTTTTGAAGTTCCTCGAGCTTAAGTACAAACTCATTACATATTATTCAAATAACGCCACATCTTGATGTAGAAGTGGTGATAAACTCCCCCAAGCTTAGGCCTTTGCAAGCCCAAACCGGTGAGATCATTGCAGCGGTTGGTCACTAGCCCACTGTCGGTGTCAAAACCGGCGGATCTCGGGTAGGGGGTCCCGAACTGTGCGTCTAGGCCGGATGGTAACAGGAGGCAGGGGACACAATGTTTTACCCAGGTTCGGGCCCTCTTGATGGAGGTAAAACCCTACGTCCTGCTTGATCAATATTGATGATATGGGTAGTACAAGAGTAGATCTACCACAAGATCAGAGAGGCTAAACCCTAGAAGCTAGCCTATGGTATGATTGTATGTTGTCCTACGGACTAAAACCCTCCGGTTTATATAGACACCGGAGAGGTTAGGGTTACACAAGGTCGGCTACAAAGGAGGAGATATACATATCCGTATTGCCGAGCTTGCCTTTCACGCCAAGTAGAGTCCCATCCGGACATGAGACGAAGTCTTCAATCCTGTATCTTCATAGTCTAATAGTCCGGCCAATCGATATAGTCTGGCTGTCCGGAGACCCCCTAATCCAGGACTCCCACAGTAGCCCCTGAACCAGGCTTTCAATGACGATGAGTCCGGCGCGCAGTATTGTCTTCGGCATTGCAAGGCGGGTTCCTCCTCCGAATACACCACGGAAGAATTTTGAATATAAGGATAGTGTCCGACCCTGCAAAATAAGTTCCACATACCACCGTAGAGAATAATATTTCCATAAATCTTAATCTGCTGACACGTTTTGGCAACATGACATCATGCCATAGCCTGGTGCTTATTCGAACCATTTTTCTTCAACCAGCTCCACACATAACGCGAGGCGGTTTCTTGGCACGTCTTGTCAAAGCAGAGATCGTGTTCCCCCAATTACGGGATTCTCATTAATACGGTCGTGGGTAACCCAACTGTGTCTAGGACTCCTAGATTATAGGCAAGTCCAAACGGCCACGGTGAGGACGCTTGATATTCACCCTCTTTATAAAGGGACAAGGTTTTCGCTTTTTCCCTCTCGTGCTCAATCAAACCCTTCCCCCGCCTCGAGTTCTAACACCCAAAGCCCAGGTCAGGTGCTCCGAATCTTCAATCATGTCCGGATCCAGCCTTCAAGGCCGATGGATGCCCTCCTCCATTACGGAAGAGGATATCAAGAAGTTGAGGGAGGCCAGATACCTGATCGTCGAGGTTTCGCATCGGCTGCCTACTCGAGGGCAGGTCGTCCCCACTCCCGAACCCAACGAGAACGTCGTGTTCGTCTCCCACTTCATCTGAGGCCTAGGCCTCACTCTGGATCCCTTCGTCAAGGGTTTGATGTTGTATTACGGGCTAGATTTTCACGATCTAGCTCCGGACTCCTTTCTCCAGATCTCGACATTTATTGTCATGTGTGAGGCCTTCCTCCGCATTACCCCTCACTTCGACCTATGGCTCAAGACCTTTGAAGTGAAGCCGAAGATGATCGAGGGGCAACATGCAGCGTGCGGAGGCGCGTCAATAAGCAAGATGGCAGGAGCTCTATGGCCGAAAGGTTCCTTTCCAGAGGTGTCCGGATTATGGCAACGGGAGTGGTTTTACATCACGGCTCCCAGAAGTGCCAAGTGGGCGGCTGCCCCCGCTTTCCGCTCGGGCCCCCACCACAACTGATGTCATGGATTAGCAGAGGACTGAGCTGGGGTCCAGCCAAGGACGTGCCTATGCTGCAAAGCCACGTTCAAGATCTCTTCGAGGGAGATTTTAATTTGGTTGTGGTAGTGCAAGTTATGCTGGTTCGTCGAGTCCATCCCTGCAAACGTCGGCCCCTTCGCTTATGGGAGTTCAACCCAGAAGGACCGCGTGCTATTCAAAGTACAAGTCATTCTTCGGACCTCAAATAGAGTGTCCGGATATTACCGAGGACGTGGGCTTGAGCAGTAACCGCGCCGCCGAACAAGTAAGTAATCCTCTAGCCGAACACACCGTCTTTTATTCATCATGACATCATCTCTGAGAAATCGCTCTTTGACCAGGACTGGCTAACAAAAGCGAAGATGATTCGGTGTTCGGCCCCCCTCCCTGAGGGTATGGAAAATCCGGTGCTGGAAAAGATGCTAGAGCTCGCACCTTGCCCGGAGCCCTCGAAGGAAGATACAGGGGGAATAATACGGGCGAAAGCGGGCCCCCATCGCTGGCAGTTCCAACCAAGGGAATGAGCGCCTCCATAAAGGAGGATAACCAGGGGAGGAAGAGGACTGCTTCTGAGGATCCGGTAGCCGAGGCCTCCAAACGAGAGAAGAAGTCTCCAACAGAGGGTCCTGCCTCGGGGGGTGCTCTTGCCGCACAAAGTCCGTGGGGGGATCAGCCCTCCAACGAGTCGTAAGTGATTCAAAAAATACTTTAATAGTGAAGGTATACTACCTTTCCTCTGAGGAAAATAACCGCCACATATATCATGCAGTTCGGGTCTTAGCCCTTCTCAGTTGAGCTCGTCTTCGGGGGATCTTCTTCCGGAGATGATGGAGAGCGAAATGCCTCCCCCGGACTCCTCCGCTCAAGAAGCGGGCGACCCCGAAGTGTCGTCATGGAGGGCCTCTCCGGATCTGGTGAGGCCAGAAGATAATCCCATAGTCATCCGAAGTCCCCAGCGTCCGGCTCTCGAAGAGAGCAAACAAAAGAGTCCGGCACCGTCTGGTATGCGGTCGGACGTTCTGAGGGAGCTATTGGAGCGAGCGGCCATCTCAGAAGGACACCGTACGCTAATGGGTACGGTGATGGAAAGAATTTCGTTCGCCGAAAGCGGATTACATGAAGCCTTCATGAGTCTACTAACATGCTTTGAGGTACGTGTAATGATATTTGATAGTACCGCACATGTTAGGTGTGCCCTGTGTAGATAGTAGCCCCTGAGACTCTGGTTGTCGTCGAGAACAGCGGCGAACAGAGGATCATAGTCCCAGGCAATAACCAGACTGCCTTTATGTGCAGGTGGTGGAAGCTCCGGTGGCTAGCCGAACTAGTGAGTTTGCCGAATTAAAGCGGCAACTGGATGCGGCAGACGCCGACATCGAGCTTGTTAACAAGCGGCTTGACGAAACACAGGGTAAGTAATGTTTTTTGGTGAATGTCACATAATAAGAGTAGCATGATGCCAGTATCTTTAATATGTTGTGACTGCAGACGGAGCTGCCACCGTGGAGACCCTTCGGGCGGAACTCGCCCGAGCCAAGGAACAAGCGAGGGTTAGTAATGCAGCTGCTTTGAAGGTGGCCGAAGAGTTAAGAGCCAAGAAGGCCGCCCATTGCGAAAGCAAAGAAAAGATGGCCAAGATGGCCGTAGAATTAAAAGGCACTGCCGACCGTTGCCAGTTCCTTGAAGAAGAGAACCGAGTAAAGGCAGCGGACCTTGAGAAGGCCACGATGGCGACCAAAGACACTCGCTCTGCTATGAGGGCGAAGAAGGAGGAGCTGCGCGAAGCCGGGGATATTGCGGCTGGGAAGCCCTTTCCGCTGTAGAGGAAGTTTGGAGATCCGCGGTATGCCCCTCTGGATCGGCTGTGGAGTTCGGCAGACGCATATGTGGACTTGGCGGCAAGCGCTGTCGATGCGGTCGAATACTTCCGAGATTAGTCAGATCGTGAAGTAGACAAGTTGTTCTAGTCGCAATTTAACATTCCAGAGCATCCGCTTCCCTTGACTGATCAGCTAGCCGAATGGGCCGAACTTAATAGGTTGTCCGGAATCGCCATGAGGTCCATTGTAGATCATTTGTGGCCGGAGAAGCCGAAGCCGAACAACTATTTCATCTTAGTGCAACAGTTCCTTGGTGCGGTACCGCGCATCAATGCGATGAAGAGGTCGGCGTGCATAGAAGGCTCGTGGATGGCCTTTGCCCGTGTCAAGGCATACTGGGCGGAGATGGATGCTACCACTGTTGCGGCGCAAGGTTCGGCCATAGGCCGAGTAGCTGTCGAGCACTATTTTGAAGAGATTCTTGAGGGTGCTCGTTTGATAGAGTCCCAGTGCTCGAAGAATATTATGTTTCAGTGACATGTATTCCCATTGTAAACACAATGTTTTTGTGAAATATAGTAAGGCTGTATTTATACTTTTGCCGGAAAGTAATATGATGCCTCATGTGTGGCCGTTTATGTATATATGTATATAACCTGAAAGATTGCAGTCGTCGGCTTCAACCCCCACGCATATAATGCAGAGGTGCTCGTAAAAACGTGTGTTCACACTTAACCCAATGTCTTGGTCCTATTAAGAAGGTGATAGCGCAGCGAACGAGGCAACCAGACTATAATGCTTTAACACTTTCACTTAGCCATAGGAGTTTGACAGTGGGGCTACTAGATAGCCCCTGGTGGCTCCGCACTCTCCTGATCTCGGGGTGCGTACATGCCTGGCCGGAAAACGGCCCTTCGTTAAGGCGGAGGAATTCTAACATTCCGATAGGTCATCGAGTGGTTGACCAGTCTCACGCTATATCATGACAGTTAGTTTTCGGCTTTCTCTACTGAGGTGCTCGTCCGGATGAACCAGGGCACAATCGCAGTAGTTCTCCTGGTGCTACCTTAGCTGATAAAGCGGAACGTAAGGCACCAAAACATAGGAGCCGGGCAAACCCAACATTTGACCAAATACAATGATTCGGAGCTGATGCATATAAGGCCAAACTCGCGACGCCGAACACTCCCTAAGGTATTCGGTCTTTATGGTATAAACCGGGCCTAAATAGTGCCCTTTGTAAGAAGCCCCTTGTGTCCAGGTACGTGCATTATTCTGACATGGCCACATGCCAAGACGTCAGCATCCTTCTCAATTGTGCCGAGAATTCGAGGGATGTGTATCAACAAGAGACAGTAAAAAAGGTTTACGCAGGGTCTTAATCTAAAAAGAATCCTTGGAGCGGGTCCCTGCTGCACGGCTGCGCATGTGTCTCCGTTGTGCCGTATCCTGGACGGGTGTAGCACGATGGTCATCTATAAAAGAGAGGAACTTAGGTGAAAAAGTTGTCATGCAAAATGGTGATTTTTTAAAGAAACCATGTATAATAAAAAATGAGTAAAAATTGCCACTCGTTTGCGCGTGTTGAGCCCCTTGTATTTGTAATAGGGGTGTGGCCCTCAATCTGGTATGAATTACATATAGCTGCGCCGGACTCGTCTAACCGTGTTCATGGTCTTGACGACCTATCGAATGCTTTAGTTGGTGAGGCCGTTTTTAGTGTGCGGCTGCTAAGGCAGTTGCATTCTTTTTGGCGCGCAGAGATCGCTCAATATTTCCGTTCACTGTGATGATGCCACGTGGACCGGGCATCTTGAGAGTGAGGGAAGCGTAATGCGGTATTGCATGAAAGCGAGCAAAAGCTTCGCGTCCAAGTAGGCTTGATAACCACTTTGGAACGGAGCAATGTGGAAGGTTAAATGTTTGCTACGGAAGTTATCAGGGAAGCCGAATATAACTTTTAGTAGCAGGGAGCCCGTGCAGTGAGCCCCTGGGCCTGGCGTTACTCCTTTAAAGTTAGTGTTGCTATGGCGGATTTTCGTTGGGTCTATCCCCATTTCGCGGATTGTATCCTGGTATATCAGGTTTAAACTGCTGCCACCGTCCATCAGGACTCGTGTAAAGTGGTATCCGTCAATTATTGGGTCTAATACCAGGGCAGCCCATCCTGCACGCCGGATACTTGCTGAGTAATCACGATGGTCGAAAGTGATCGTTTGAGATGACCAGTGGCAGGACTTCGTTGTGATAGGCCCTTGGGCATGTCTTTCTGGGAGTGCCGCTTTGCTTCCCTTGATCACGTGTAACACGTTGACTGTTTTGACTTCTGGTGGAAACTTCTTTTGTTCCCCAGTGTCTTGCTTGAGAGGCTCATCCTCGTCTTCGCTTGGTGTATCCTCCCAATTTTGTTTAGGCTGGATAGTTCGTCTCTGGCGCCTTTAGAGGGCAGCTTTTGCTGACTTGGCCGAGAGCTTTTGAATCCGGCGTTTACTGCCATGCTATTCATGCTGTCTTCTTTATTCCGGCGTTTGTTATTGTTGTTGCGCCGTGATTTCCCGTTTCCATCTCTAGCTTCGGATGTACTGGGGTCGCTGGTGCTGCATCTGGCTAGCCAGCTATCCTCACCTGCGCAAAAGCGGGTCATGAGGCTTGTTAATGCTGCCATTGTTCTCGGCTTTTCTTAGCCGAGGTGTCTGGCGAGCCATTCGTCATAGACGCTATGCTTAAAAGCTGCCAAGGCTTCGGCGTCCGAACAGTCGACTATTTGGTTCTTTTTAGTAAGAAACATGTTCCAAAGCTTTCGGGCTGACTCTCCGGGCTGTTGAGTTATATGACTCAAATTGTCCGCGTCCAGAGGTCGGACATAAGTCCCTTGAAAATTTGCCCGAAAAGCGTCTTCGAGCTCTTCCCAGCTTCCAATGGAGTTTTCGGGGAGGCTTTTAAGCCAGTGCCGAGCTGGCCCTTTGAGTTTGAGGGGTAAGTATTTAATGGCGTGAAGATCGTCTCCTCGAGCCATATGGATTTGGAGGATGTAGTCCTCAATCCAGACCCCAGGGTCTATTGTTCCGTCGTATGCCTCTATGTTTACGGGTTTGAATCCCTCTCGAAATTCATGGTCCAGCACCTCATCGGTGAAACATAGGGTGTGTGCGGCGCCCCTCTATTTTGGCATGCCGTGGTGTTCGGATGTTTGGTGTGTTGCATCGTGTGCTGGAGCACGCTTGCGCGGTCCATAAATGGATCTAGTTGCTCCGTTCTTTTGATGCGAGCACTTGCATGGATCGCGTATTGGCTTCTGTGCGGCGTTGCTTACCGCTCCATGTTGGCCGTGAGGTCTATCCGGCCGGGTGGCCGTTTTAATTTTTGGTTGCGGGGGATCTAAGGCCTCCTCATCGAATTCAGGTAGCAACTTCCGCTTGGGGTAGCTCTTGGTGAGGCGATTACCGCCATACTTCGCTGCTGTGTTGAGTACTTTACTCCATTTGATTTGGAGTGTGTCTTGCACCGCCTTGAGCCTTTGCTTCTGCCTTTTTAGACTCCTCGTGGTGGCAACAAGCCTTTGATGGGCATTTTGTTGCTCTGGGTGTCTGTCCGGTGTTATGTCCTCCGGACTATTATCCTTGACAGAGTTGGTTTGTTCGGTTTTATTCTCCGCATTGCCGTGGTCCGGCAGTGGTTCGCCCTGCTCTAACGTTGGGTCTGTATGATCATTATTTCTGTCGAGGCGGGATTTGGGGCGGCGCTTACGCCGCCGCTTTGACTGCTTCTCGAGGGGACAACCCTTCGTTGCATCCTTCCGTTCCTCGTCGTCGTTTTCCTTTGGTGTGTCCACCATGTATACGTCATGTGATGAGGTGGACGTCCAGTGCCCTGTGGGCAGTGGTTCCTCTTTGTCTCTCGCATCGTCGTCCATACCGTCGATGTCTTCGGAGTCAAAGTCGAGCATGTCGGTTAAGTCATCGACAATGGCTACTAAGTGGGTGGTGGGTGGGTCGCGAATTTCTTCGTCGTCCGCATCTCAGTCCTGCCGGACATAGTTCGGCCAGGATCCTCCTAATAAGGAGAGAGACCTTAACGAGTTCAGTATGTTGCCAAAGGATGAGTGCTGAAAAATATCCGCGAAGGTAAACTCCATGATTGGCGCCCAATCAGATTCGATAGGAACGGGCGCAGGCGGTTCGGAGTCCGTGGCCGGAGAAGGATCTGGCAGTTTATCAACACGGCTCTCGCGCAAGGTAAGGTCGATGTTCGGCTTGATCGCCGCTGAGGATAAGGCCTCCATGGCGGGGTCCATCCACCCGTACACGGAAGGCACAACCGGCTCCGAATTGAGGGTCGGAGCGACTGCCGGTGCGATCTCCTGAACACTGTCCGATGGTAGAGCTAAATCGTACTCATCATGACCGCGTGACGCACAAGGCAGGGGCTCGAATCCGTCGAAGATCAAGTCTCCGTGGACATCGGCCATGTAGTTTAAGCTTCCAAACCTGACCTGGTGGCCAGGGGCGTAACTTTCGATCTGCTCTAGATGGCCAAGTGAATTGGCCCGCACTGCAAAGCCGCCGAACACGAAGATCTGTCCAGGGAGGAAAGTCTCACCCTGGACTGCATCGCTATCGATGATAGTAGGAGCCATCAAGCCTAATGGCGACGACACAGAGGAACTCTCAACGAGAGCACCAATGTCGGTGTCAAAACCGGCGGATCTCGAGTAGGGGGTCCTGAACTGTGCGTCTAGGCCGGATGGTAACAGGAGGCAAGGGACACAATGTTTTACCTAGGTTCGGGCCCGAGGTAAAACCCTACGTCCTGCTTGATCAATATTGATGATATGGGTAGTACAAGAGTAGATCTACCAAGAGATCAGAGAGGCTAAACCCTAGAAGCTAGCCTATGGTATGATTGTATGTTGTCCTACAGACTAAAACCCTCCGGTTTATATAGACACCGGAGAGGTTAGGATTACACAAGGTCGGTTACAAAGGAGGAGATATACATATCCGTATTGCCTAGCTTGCCTTCCACGCCAAGTAGAGTCCCATCCGGACACGAGACGAAGTCATCAATCCTGTATCTTCATAGTCTAACAGTCCGGCCAATCGATATAGTCCGGCTGTCCGGAGACCCCCTAATCCAGGACTCCCACACCCACTCTTGGCTCCAGTTGGAGAATGTAACATCCCAAATTTTCAATTTGGAATGTTATACATTAGATCATCATGCATATCATATTTTATTTTGCATTTTGGTTGATCCTAGAAATTCTACGCAACTCAATGACCAACGGAGAGAGTTGGGGATTTCGTTATTTTCATATTTGAGTTTTCTCAAATTTTGAGAATAGGATCATTTGATTTTATTTATTTTATCATCAATTATTTCTATTACAAAAAAATATGAGAGAGGGAATAAAATGAGTTTCCCAAAATAAAGAAATATTGAGGATTTAATAATAAAATCAAATAAGATTTTATTCCGGAGTTTTTTCGGTGTTTTATTTGAATTTAGGAAAAAAATGCGTTTCTCAAAATTGCATTTAGGGCCCAAATAAATGTTCACTTGGTCGGGCTTGATTTTAGAAGCCCGGGAAAATTTATTTCGGGATTTTTGAAGTCCGTTTAGTATTTCTTTTTATTTTCTTCCGAGCTTAATTTTTTTTAAAAAGGAACCGACCTACGAGCCGTGTCCGACTAGGACTCCCGGCCCGTAGGGTCTTTATAAGACGGCCCACCCGGGGGGGGGGAACCCTAGCCTGCGCCCCGCCCCAGCCCCGCACCCGCGACGCCGCCGCCGCCTGCGCGCCGCGCCGCTCGCCGCCCGCCGTCGCCGCGCCGCTGCCGCGCCGCCAGCCGGAGCCGCCGCCCCGCCCGCACGCTCGCCGAGGTTCGCCGCCGTCTCGTAATCCGTGCTGCCCATTTTTTTAGAAAACCGATCGATTTTCCGTAGGTTTATTTTCGTTTTTTTTAGTTTTCGTTTTTTTATTAGATCGGTTTTTTTCGGTTTAGGTTAAATAGCGAGTGTTCGCTCGTTTGTTCGTTTAAACGAACACGTTCATCGTTTAGATCTGGATAACGAACATTCGTTCGTTAATCCTTCATCGTTTTTCTTTTTCTCGGATTTTCCACGGTTATTTTCTGATCGCGATTCCTGATCCAATTTTCGTTTTAGTATAACTTTTCGCTCATTTATCGGAATCAGGCGATTCAAGCGCCTAGAGTTTCGTCTCGAAACCCTCTATCCGTTTAACCAACTTAAACAAGATTTTGCTACTGTAAAATTTGCCCTAGATCCAGATTACTAGAACGAAGTTGTTTTCTTTCGCCGTTTGACTTTCGTTGCTTCGTTCGATTCGATTCTTTTTGCCAACCGGAGTTCTTAAGTTGAACCTTCTGGTTAGATCTCTTATTTGAGTTTTACCCGTGCATTAGATGAGTACTTATTGCATGCTTGTTTGTTTGTCTGCGATAGAGTATCCGGAGTGCGCCGCCTGTTACTTTGAATCGCTAGGTTTCCCGGATCATCAGCAAGGCAAGTAACACTTTGATCATACCTTTTCTACTACCCAGTTTTATTGCATTAGATCAAACCTCACACATTGCATGATTAGGATCTAATTAAATTGTGGGATGGGAAGTAGATGAGGTACTACCTATTACCTGTTTATTATCAAACCTTTGGGAGTTACTTCTACGTTTGCTTATCATGCCATGCTATGCTAGTCGACGTGGATTGGGTGAGTGGTATCCATGACAGATGTGAGATTGTTAATTAATGGTTTATCTAAGGTGGCAACTTAAATACACATCTGGGTGGATTGAGGCACCTCGGTATTCCAGGACTTGCCTGTTTTCTTTTGGACCGCCACCCAGGCTCAAAGGGATCATGAGACTATTCATACTAGAAACTTCCGTGTGCAGCCACAAGCTATTATGGGCTCTAGCATAGTTGACTAAGTTGTGCAAACTCTTACAGTGGTAGACTAGCAGATGTAGGGGATGTAGGTGGTACGGTCTACCCGATCGTAAGGTGCTAGCGCTTCTGAAAGACTATGTCTCGGTCATCCATCTTCTCAAACACCATGTAGTGCGAGAAAACAAACGGAGGCGATCGAGTCTTGTGGGGGAAAAGTGCGCAAACCTCTACAGAGTGTAATAAACTAATCATGGTTAGCCATGTCCCCGGTTATGGACATCTTGAGTATCTAGTACCTGGATTTTCATGTGAATCTCAACATGTTACTCTAAATTAATTTTGTTGGGTTATGTTTAATGACGATGCTTAATTGGGATTGAGAATGCTGTCAACCATTCTCAATGTTTAACAACCACCATGATAGTAATTAAATTTTATTCTTTTGAAGTAGGGAAAATTGGCTTTACGCAAAACTGTAACCATAGAGCTTTCCACCAGCCAAATATGCATATAGTATAGCTGTTTCATTCCATTACTCTCTATGTATTACATTGCCAGCATATTCCATGTGCTGACCCGTTTCGGGCTGCAATGTTAATGTTGCAGACTTTTCAGACGACGATTAAGGAGTTTTTAGGTCATGGTTCTATACTCAGTGATGCCGTTGGAGTTGATGGACTCACTTATCTTCCAAGCCTTCCGCTGTTATCGTTATTAGATGGCCTTAAGCCATATTTATTGTAATAAGTTCTCTTTTGAGACACTCGATGTAATAAGTGTGTGATTGCTACTCTGCTATAAATCCTCCGAGTACTGTGTGGTGTCAGCATTACTGATCCAGGGATGACACCGGAGCACAGAGATCAGACTGTTTGAGGTCTGGTCGCTACAGAGATGGTATCAGAGCACACGCTGACTGTAGGACACGACCACTAAGCTAAAAGCCCCAGATCACTATTCACTCTCTTCTCTTCTGACTTATCATCTTTTCTACTCTTTAGGATGGTGGATGCAAGGAACAAGTTCACACAACCGGATGAAGATACACCCTTTGGACGACACTTGAAGGAAGTCACTAGATACCTGAACATAGGAGTACCAAGCTTCACGGGAACCTACAACGCCACTTTACCTGAAGAAGAGCGCTGGATGATTCAAGTTCAAGTTCCAGGAAGGACGTTCATGCCAGTCACTGAGCCCATAGAGTTTTCATTTGATGCACCAACTTGGAGTCTACGAAAGAGCATGGCAGCTCACACCGCCATGGGATGCATTGGAGAAGTCTACCGCAAGGATCTCAAGGATACTATCTACCAGATTTGTGGGCGCCAAGATGAGCACTGGGAGATGATCAACACCAGGAAGGATAGATCAATCGCAACTTTTATCCAGGAATTAAATCAGCACATTCGACGCCAGGAGAACCAGATGTGTGCCGACATGATAGATCTAAAGAAGGCTAAGACTAGAATCAAGGAACTGGAGGAAGAACTCAAGGCTACACGTGAAGATTATGAAGAGAAAATTGAAGTATTGGTGGAGAAGAATGACGACCTGATCAAGAAGATTGGAATATTTATGGGAGGCCTGACACCAGTAGATGAAGACGAAGAACCCAAGGAAATTAGCCCGGAAGACTACATCATCATCGACGGCACCGACTCGGAACCAGATAGTAGCGATGATGACTATGTTGATGAAGCTGGAGCAGATATCATGGAGTCTGCAACCGAAGAATATTTCTAGTAGACCACCTCATCAGTAGTAGTAGTCCACCATGTAAATATAGTAGTCCGAGCACTTTTGCGATAATTAGATCGATTGTATGCCTTTGCTTGATTGATTGAAGTGAATTGTTTGCTTTTGCCTCATGTGCATATGGGTAGTGTTTTCTCTTTAGACCCCCTCTATTCTTATATCTCATCTTTTCTAAACCCACAGATGCCTCCAAGACGTGACCCCGGGTTTGCTTTCCCACCGGAGCTCACCCAGTTGATACAGCAGCAGAACACATTGATGCAGTTGCTAGTCCAGAATCAGAATCAGGAAACAACAACAACAACCCACCACCACCACCACCTGTTGACCACTTAGCCCGTTTCCTTAGGCTAAATCCGCCGGTGTTTTCCAGTAGCACCGAGCTGATAGTAGCAGCTGATTGGCTCCGCAAGACAGCTAGGGAGTTGACCACAGCAGGATGCACAGATGCGGAGAAGGTGAAGTTTGCCGCACATCAGTTAGAAGGACCTGCAACATCATGGTGGGAGAATTTCACAGCCACCTTCCCAGTCGACACTGTCACATGGGACCAGTTTCAGCAGGCTTTCCGTACTGCCCATGTTTCAGCAGGAGCTATGGCCATGAAGAAGCGTGAGTTTCGCAATTTGCGCCAAGGAGGACGGACAGTTGGCCAGTATGTGGAGGAATTTAGTAAGTTAGCACGTTATGCCCCAGATGATGTCGCTACGGATGCAGCTAAGCAAGAGAAGTTTCTGGAAGGACTGAATGATGAGTTGAGCATGCAGTTGATGGTAGCCACTTTCAACAACTACCAGGAGTTGGTAGATTGTGCTCTTATGATTGAAGGGAAGCAACAGCAAATTGAGAATCACAAGAGGAAGTATGGACAAGGAAAGTACACTTCAGGAGCTCAGCAGAAGCCACGTTTTACCCCTAGACCGGGAGGACATTTTTAGCATACCCATGGAGGAGGTAGCTCGCACAATCACAATGGCACCAAGAATGGTAATGGCAATGGAGGAAGCAACGGCCAGAACCGCACCAACCCCTCAACCCCAGCCAAGAAGGACTTGAGCCAAGTCACTTGCTATAAGTGTTCGAAGACCGGACATTATGCCAATGAATGTCCTGAAGGCCAAAATGGCAATGGAAGTTCTGGGAACAAGCCTTACCCTTTCAACAGGGGACAGGTGAACCACGTTAGCGTGGAGGAGGTTGAAGCTCAGACCGATGCAGTAATAGGTAAGTTTTTGGTTAAGTCATTTACTGCACTCGTTCTTTTTGATACTGGTGCATCGCATTCATACATCTCAAGGGGATTTGTGGATAAGTATAACCTACCAACCCAAGCCCTTAGGTCACCCATGTTAGTAACCTCGCCCGGAGTAGAGTATGTGGCTAGTCTATGGTGTGATCGGTTACCATTAAGGATTGGTAACTATGTTTGTCCCTCAGACCTAATAGTATTGGAATCTCAAGGATTGGATGTGATATTAGGCATGGATTGGTTATCAAAGTATGAAGGGAATATTGAATGTGCTAGTAAGTAAATTTTGCTTACCACCCCAGAAGGGAGAAGGATCAAGTATGTATCCCGGCATGTGCCAAAGAGGACTCAAGTAAATTGCCTAACAGGAGTTGTGCAGGAGGAAGTACCAGTGGTAAGGGATTTCCCTGATGTATTTCCAGAAGAGTTGCCAGGCATGCCACCGGATAGAGATATTGAGTTCTTGATTGAGCTATTGCCAGGCATAGGGCCAATATCAAAGAGACCATATAGGATGCCAGCAAAGGATTTGGTGGAAATTAAGAAGCAGATTAAGGAGTTACTGGATAAGGGATATATCCGCCCAAGTTCTTCACCTTGGGGATCGCCAATACTTCTAGTGGAGAAGAAGGATGGATCGTTAAGGATGGTTGTTGATTATCGAGGATTGAATGAAGTAACAATCAAGAACAAGTACCCGCTACCAATGATTAACGATCTATTTGATCGATTGCAAGGAGCTAAGGTATTTTCCAAGATCGATCTGCGATCAGGATACCACCAGTTGAAGATTCGAGAACAGGATATTCCGAAGACAGCTTTTACCACCAGGTATGGGCTGTATGAGTATACTGTTATGTCATTTGGTCTGACTAACGCACCTGCCTATTTTATGAACATGATGAACAAACGGAGGCGATCGAGTCCTGTGGGGAAAAGTGTGCAAACCTCTGCAGAGTGTAATAAACTAATCATGGTTAGCCGTGTCCCCGGTTATGGACATCTTGAGTATCTAGTACCTGGATTTTCATGTGAATCTCAACATGTTACTCTAAATTAATTTTGTTGGGTTATGTTTAATGACGATGCTTAATTGGGATTGAGAATGCTGGCAACCATTCTCAATGTTTAACAACCACCATGATAGTAATTAAATTTTATTCCTTTGAAGTAGGGAAAATTGGCTTTATGCAAAACTGTAACCATAGAGCTTTCCACCAGCCAAATATGCATATAGTATAGCTGTTTCATTCCATTACTCTCTATGTGTTACATTGCCAGCATATTCCATGTGCTGACCCGTTTCGAGCTGCAACGTTAATGTTGCAGACTTTTCAGACGACGATTAAGGAGTTTTTAGGTCGTGGTTCTATACTCAGTGATGCCGTTGGAGTTGATGGACTCACTTATCTTCCAAGCCTTCCGCTGTTATCGTTATTAGATGGCCTTAAGCCATATTTATTGTAATAAGTTCTCTTTTGAGACACTCGATGTAATAAGTGTGTGATTGCTACTCTGCTATAAATCCTCCGAGTACTGTGTGGTGTCAGCATTACTGATCCAGGGATGACACCGGAGCACAAAGATCAGACTGTTTGAGGTTTGGTCGCTACAGAGAAGTTCATGTTCATGTAGGTGGATGTGCCTCGAAGAGACTCGGCAAGGTTGCTCATATCTTAGATAGAGTCCTGGAGGCTATTGAGGTCCGCGTAGGTGGTGTAGTTTCCTTGTTGTGGTTGCTCCTCTTCTTTGTCTGGTGCGGTTCTTCTTCATCTACTTATTTGGGTACTATGTCTTCTTGGTCAAAAGTTGCATCTCCTTCCCGTGGAACATAATGCAATTCTCCATGCTCGATGGAGAAACTGTTAGGCATAGGAGTAGGCTACAAGTGTGCCACTCCAGGAAATCTAATGCAATGACGACCATTACGAACTACTACCATCCCGGCACTAGTGAGAACGCGAATATTGACAAGGGTGTTACCGACAATGGGGCGAAGGTGATTGTAGTTGAGACCAAGAGTGTTGGCCAACATAGTGATCACTCCTCCACACACGATATCTCCTTGTGCATGGTTTGCTTGATGTGTGAGGTGTAGCAAAAGTATTGCCCCTAAGTTGGGCGAATAATTGACGTCAAGGTTTGTTGCTTTCCCGAGAACTAGCATGTTGATACGTCTCAAACGTATCTATATTTTTTATTGTTCCATGCTATTGTAGTATCAATGTTGGATGTTTTTGTTTATTGTACTAACCTATTAACTTAGTGCCAAGTGTCAGTTGTTGTTTTTTTTGCCTATTTTTGGTTTTCCAAGAAATCAGTACAAAACGAAGTCCAAATGCCATGAAACTTTTTAATGATTTTTTTCTGGACATGAGAGACCCTAGAATCTTCGGGAGGAGGCTAGAAGGCGAAGGATTAGGCCACAAGGCATATGGGTGCGCCCATGTGGCTTGTGGGCCCATCGTTCCTCCATTTGACCTAATTCCAACTCTATAAATTCTTTAACATCGGCAAACAAACAGAGAGCCACCCAAAATACTTTTTCCGCCGCCGCAAGCTTTTGTTCTTGCGAGATACCATCTGGAGGCCTTTTCCGGTACTCTAACGGAGGGGGAATCAATCACAGAGGGCTTCTACATCAACCTTTCCGCCCTTCCGATGATGTGTGAGCAGTTTACCACAGACCTACGGCCCGTGCCCATGCCCGTGTGCGCCCCTCCACCCACCGCGACGCCGGTCCCCGTGCATTTGGCTGCACCTGCCGCGCCTGTGCCCGTGCGCGCGCCCCCCTTAGTGGCATGGGACGCCGCCATCGACTGCTACCTCTCAGCGGCGCGAGTTGTCGTCCTCCCGTGCCCTGCTCGTCGATCGCGCAATGACATGATTTCTGATTTACAAGTGAAGAACATTTTTGGGGGGTTTAATACTGTATCTCAAATTCTCGATCATATGAATATAAATTGGCAGTGTGACTGAATGAAAGATATGGTTAACTTGGGTTTTTCTCTCTTAATGTACAGACTTATCAAATGATTCTATTTTGAAAATAACGTCAATGGTTTTTAAATATAAAACACTCATCACAAACGTTTTAGTTAGAACACTCGTATGCAGATCGACAACTTCCCCAGGAAGCCAAGGGAAAATGTGCCGAGCATGATTGCAAACGTTTTAGATAGAACACCCGTATGCAAAGTGAGAGCTATGGTATCCCCCCTTAAGTCAAGGGAAAATTCGCAGCGCAGGATTTGTGCATCCCTTCAACGCAAGCAGTTGTTTTGGATGACCCGTGTGCAACCACGTAGAAACAATTGGGTAAGATTTGCATCTGTCATATTGGGTATGTTGCCATTTGTCAAACTGGAAAGATTGACATTTTTTATCTAGTAACATTGCCATTTGTCAACCTTGTAACACTACGATTTGTCAAAATATGCAGCTAAAAATCACTAGCACTATCTAATTTTTGCAACTAAAATCACTAGCACTATTCATATGGACACCAATACAAAGTGGCATTGTACTTTTTGTCAAATTTGAGACCAGTTTTGATGTAATCTTTATATAATTATAGACGAGAGATTATTAATAATTGCGAACCAATATCCTAAATGGATTATTTATTCGAACTGTGAGTGTTAGACCAGCAATGGATACATGCCATGCTTTGGTTAAGCAATAAAGCGGCAGCATTAATCATCCAGATAGAAAAATAATATACGTGCCGCCACGCGATCCGTGTGTCGTGCGAGCAGGCGTGAGTTGACGAGACGCATATGTAAATGTACCATTCATTACATACAACAAGTCATCAACACACAATGACAACGAGGATACATGTTGGATTATAGATTATTTCCAACAAAACATTCTAGTAAAGTAAAGTTTTTCTCACACAACAAATAACAAAGGGATGAAATGAACTTCAGCTAAACCAATCCTCAACGTTGGAAACGCTTGCTTTGAACCATAAATGATTCTCTGGGAAGGGCCAGCTATTGTCAATCTCGAGACCAACACAGGACTGATCATCCAGGCTGAAGCGGCTTATATCAGGACGCATATTGTGATAGCCAGGGAAGGGAACCATAGAAATGTCTGAGGTATAGATACAATTGCTTCTCATAAATGGTAGTAATGTTGTGTCAACAGTAGCTGGATCGGCTTTCATCATCATTGGATAGTTTTGTCCAAGGAAGAGCGAGTTTTCTCCAAGACTATCAATACTGAACTAGGGAGAAGGTGTTGGTGCTGGCACACTAGTATCCATCCCGAATACCCTGCATCAGATGTTGGAATAGGTCCGGAGAGTGCGACCATGGGAAACAACACCTACTTCATTAGTAACAACACCTGCTCCATCAGAATAAGTTGCCAGGCGCCACTGAGTATGTAGGTCCTGCTTGTCCTCATGCTCGTGATCATCACCATCGTCATCTCCCCCTTGGTTATAAAATTTTTCAAGTATAGGTGGTGGAATGTGTCGGTGTTCTAGGAATGGGGGTACCCAGACTTGCCTGCTTGCGGCCCATGGCGTGGCTCCATCGGCGGCCTGGTACGGCCCAGCTTCAGCATCAACAACTCAAGACCCTCGCGAGGGGCCAAGCCTCACGAGGCGGACGACGCCAAGGCCTCCACGAAGAGCAGTCTCCTCAGGCTGGCTCCCGAGGAGAGGAGATTTCTATGCAAGGCTCACCTCACGAGGTTCAGATGACATGAGCCATGACGGCCAAGGCCAGGCGGGTGCCAGCGGGCGCCGCGTACCAGTTTCCTCTTTGGTGCTAAGGAGGCAAGCGCAGACGTGGAGTCCCGAGGAATTAGCCAAAGGTTTCCATTCTGGTGCAACAAGACCAAGACTGCTAGGACGGCAGGACGGAGGTCATCGTCGAGCCCACGACGGTGTCATGACCAGAGGCTTTTGCAGGCGAAGACTACTTTTGTCAGGATAGCATGTACTAGTTGTGTCCCTTCGAATTTGGCTGTTGTGGGATCCCTTCCCTCCTACATTTGGGAAGAGGACCAAGGCCCTTATAAATAGGGCATCACCACCACCGTAGAAGAGGATAAATAATTCAGATCATCCTCACACCCACCAGCTCATTGAGCACAAGAACACTCCTCCTCCTGAGGTTGTTCTCCCACTGTACAAGTTCATCCTCAGCCCCCCGAGGCCAATCCACCATAAAGCAGGAGTAGGGTTTTACACCGCAAGGTGGCCCAAACATGGGTAAACTGATGTGTCTCTTTTCCATTCAGTTCATCGAGCTAGGCTGTGAGATTAGTGAGCAGGCGGACTTGGGAGGACGAGTTCTTCGCATGCACCATAGAGTTCGAACCTCTCAAGGGTCTACGGAACCCGAAATCCGACATTTGGCGTGCCTGGTAGGGGTGCGTCGGAGCCTCTCTTCCGCCAGTCGACTCGTCACCGCTGTGGGAGTCCTGGATTAGGACATCCTCGGACAGCCAGACTATATCCTTTGGCCAGACTGTTGGATTATGAAGATATAAGATTGAAGACTTCGTCTCGTGTCCGGGTGGGACTCTCCTTTGCGTGGAAGGCAAGCTTGGCAATTCGGATATGTAGATCTCCTCCCTTGTAACCGACTCTGTGTAACCCTAGCCCTCTCCGGTGTCTATATAAACCAGAGGGTTTAGTCCGTAGGACAACAACAATCATAATCATAGGCTAGCTTCTAGGGTTTAGCCTCTATGATCTCGTGGTAGATCAACTCTTGTAATACTCATATCATCAAGATCAATCAAGCAGGAAGTAGGGTATTACCTCCATCGAGAGGGCCTGAACCTGGGTAAACATTGTGTCCCCTGCCTCCTGTTACCATCCGCCTTAGACGCACAGTTCGGGACCCCCTACCCGAGATCCGCCGGTTTTGACACCGACATTGGTGCTTTCATTGAGAGTTCCATTGTGTTTTCACCATAAGGCTCGATGGCTCCTTCGATCATCGACAATGATGCGATCCAGGGTGAGGTTTTTCTCCCCGGACAGATCTTCGTATTCGGCGGCTTCCTACTGCGGGCCAACTCGCTTGGCCATCTGGAGTAGATCGAGAGCTACGCCCCTGGCCATCAGGTCAGGTTTGGAAGCTTGAACTATACTGCTGACATCCATGGAGACTTGATCTTCGACGGATTCGAGCCGATGTCAGGTGCGCCACACAGTCGCGACGAGCATGACTTAGCTCTGCCGCCGGATGGTGTTCGGGAGATCACACCTGTGGCTACTTTGGCCCTAATTCCGGAGCAGATCGTGCCGTCCAGGGACGGGTGGATGGACCCCGCCACGGAGGCCGCACACCCAGCGGCGATAGAGCCGAATGCTAACTTCACCTCCTATGAGACCTGTGTTGCCGGGCCCTTGGATTCGTCCCCGGCCACAAGCTCCAAACCGCCTGCGTCCGTGCATATCGAATCTGATTGGGCACCGATCTTGGAGTTTACCTCCGCGGATATCTTTCAGCACTCGCCCTTGGGCGACGTGCTAAATTCATTGCGGTCTCTCTCCTTGTCAGGAGACCCTTGGCCGAACTATGTCCAGCTCAAGTGGGAAGTGGACGACGAAGAAATTCATTCCCCACCCACCACCCACTTAATAGCCACTGTCGACGACTTAACCGACATGCTTGATTTCGGCTCCGAAGACATCGACGGTATGGACGATGTTGCCGGAGAAGAACATGAACCACCGCCCACAGGGCGCTGGACAGCCACCTCGTCACATGATATATACATGGTGGACACCCCCAAAGAAAGCGATGGCAATAAGGCAATGGAGGATAATCCCCTTGAGAAGAAATCTAAGCACTGTCGTCATCGGCGCTGCTCTAAGCCCCGCCATGGCAAAAGCAGCGATACTGGTACAAGAGACAATAACGTTGCGGACAGTGCCGAAGAAGACAATCCCCTCCAGACAGGCTTCGAGCGGGACGATGGGCAAGCTAGCCCTAAGGAACAGGCGGCAGATGGAGAATCAGAGGATGACAATTACATGCCCCTCTCCGATGACGATGTGAGCCTCGGCGACGAAGAATTTATCATGCCTGAGGATCCTGTCGAGCAGGAGCGCTTCAAGCGCCGGCTTATAGCCACATCAAAAAACTTGAAGAAAAAGCAACAACAACTTCAAGCTGATCAAGATTTGCTAGCGCATAGATGGACAGAGGAATATGAACTCGAGCGCCCAACCAAAAGTTACCCAAAGCGCAAGTTGCTACCCCAACTCGAGGAGGAAGCATTAAAGCCTACACTTCCAGCGTATGATGCGGCTGACCGGCCACCTCGTGGCCGAGACAAAGCAGCGTATCAGCCCGAAGTCCAGCCCGCACCCTGTCGCCAGTCAAACAAAAACACAAAGGCCCGGGGCAACACGCAGGAACTATGAGGCGTATTGGAAAACAAAGCAGGACATACAAGATCGATCTACGGATCACGGGGGCACGCCCCAACGCGTGACGATGACCGTCACGCTGGATATACTAAAAGCAAATCCAGCCGGGCCGAATATAGCAGACAAGACTCGTATGAACTGCACCATGATATAGCCCGACACAGGGGCGCCGCACACCCCCTATGCTTCACTGATGAAGTAATGGATCACGAATTCCTAGAAGGTTTTAAACTCGTGAATATTGAATCATATGATGGCACAACAGACCCTGCGGTATGGATCGAAGATTTCCTCCTCCACATCCACATGGCCCGCGGTGATGATCTACATGCCATCAAGTACCTCCCATTAAAACTAAAAGGACCTGCTCGGCATTCGCTCAATAGCCTACCGGCAAACTCCATTGGCAGTTGGGAGAATTTGGAGGACGCATTCCTTGACAACTTCCAGGGCACTTATGTGCGACCACTAGATGCCGATGACTTGAGTCACATAACCCAACAGCCAGGGGAATCAGCCAGGAAATTCTGGACTCGGTCCCTAACTAAAAAGAACCAAACCATCAACTGTCCGGATGTCGAGGCCTTAGCGACATTAAAGCATAACATCCGTGACGAGTGGCTCGCCCGACACCTCGGCCAAGAAAAGCTGAAGTCCATGGCAGCCCTCACGACACTCATGACCCACTTTTGTGCGGGAGAGGATAGCTGGCTGGCTCGCAGCAACAATACTTCAAGAAACCCTGGCAATTCAGATGCCAAAGATAGCAATGGCAGGCCATGTCGCAACAGACACAAACGCCGTAACAACGGCGACAACGCCGAAGACACGACAGTTAATGCTGGATTCAGTGGCTCTAAATCCGGTCAGCGGAAAAAGCCATTTAAAAGAAGAAATCCGGGCCCGTACAGCTTGGACCACATACTTGATCGTTCATGTCAAATTCACGACACCCCCGATAAACCAGCCAACCACACCAACAGAGAATGCTGGGTGTTCAAACAGGCCGACAAGTTGAATGCCTAAAACAAGGAAAAGGGGCTGCATAGTGACGACGAGGAGGAGCCCCGGTCGCCGAACACAGGAGGACAGAAGAAATTTCCTCCCCAAGTGAAAACGGTAAACATGATATGCGCAACCCATATTCCCAAGCGGGAATGGAAGCGTGCACTAAGGGACGTCTATGCGATGGAGCCAGTCGCCCCAAAGTTCAACCCATGGTCTTCTTGTCCGATCACCTTCGATCGCAGGGACCACCCCAGCAGTATCCGTCATGGCGGTTCTGCCGCATTGGTCTTTGACCCCATCATTGACGGATGTCACCTCACTCGAGTCCTTATGGACGGTGGCAGCAACCTGAACTTGCTTTATCAGGATACAGTGCACAAAATGGGTATAGACCCTTCGAGGATCAAACCCACTAAAACCACCTTTAAAGGTGTCATCCCAGGTGTAGAGGCCTGTTGCACGGGCTCAATAACACTGGAAGTAGTCTTCGGATCTCTGGACAACTTCCGAAGCGAGGAGTTAATCTTCGATATCGTCCCCTTCTGCAGTGGCTATCATGCACTGCTCAGACGAACCACATTTGCCAGATTCAATGCGGTACCGCATTATGCATACCTGAAGCTCAAAATGCCAGGACCTCGCGGGGTTATAACAGTTAATGGAAACACAGAACGCTCGCTCTGCACGAAGGAGCACACTGCGGCCCTTGCAGCAGAAGCGCAAAGCAGCCTTACGAGGCAAACCGCCAATTCGGCGAAAAAGACCCCGGACACCTTCAAGCGAGCCCGGAGTACCCTACAAGAGGATCGCCACGCACTTTTAGAGCTCACCTAGCAATTCGGCCTCCGTCCTAGTCCCAGTCAAGCGGCGAAATTTGCACCGCGCGTACATAATTACGCAGTCAATATACCATGGGCATAGGCGGAGGCACGGCCATGGCACCGCCCACAATACGGCTCAACCGCTTCAGGACCCGTATACCTTTAAACATTTTCTTCCTTTCAGGCCCCTATTCTCTGAAGGCCCTCTCCGATCATCTGATTATCGGACCCGTCACGGGAAGGAAACACCAAGGACGCAAGAAGCTTTGACGTACAAGGGAATCCTCAGGTGGTCTCTGATAACGATCGATATACCTGTTTTGCATACCCACACGCAGCTTGACCTTGGATAGGACATGTCAAATAGTCCTATTTTTTACTTATTAAACTACATGCATGCATACGCTTTGCCGTATCATTTAAATAACAATGTACATCATCAACTCATTATTGCATTCCTTTATCTTTTTTTTCCTGTCTGCTTACTTACGACAAGTCGCACCCGTACAGTCTGATACGACCAGTGCGCCAGGGGCTTCAGTATACCCCATAACACAACATGAAAATTCCGAACACTTTCGACAGTGCGGCACCCCGAACTTATAGCATCATATGCATCAGCTCCGAATCATGTCTTGGGTCAATAGTTGTGTTTGCCCGGCTCCCATGTTTTGGTACCTTACGTTCCGCTATATCAGCTAAGGTAGCACTGGGAGAACTACTGCGATTGTGTCCCGGTTCTTCCGGACGAGCACCTCAGTAGAGAAAGCCGAAAACTGACTGTCATGACGTGGTGAGAGCTGGTCGCTGTTCGAGAGGTCTCAAATCCTTAAAGATTTTTTCCGCTTTAGGCGAGGAGTCGGCCTTGTCCGATTTAGGCGTATATAGCGCCCCAAGTTTGGCCTTCCGAATACTAGGGGCTTCGCCAAAATTTAAAATTGTAGACTTCTATGGCTAAGTGAGAGTGATAAAGGTTTATAGGCCGATTGCCTGGTTCGTTGTGCTGAACACCTCCTTTGAAGGACCCAAAACTGGGATAAAGAGTGATCAGGTTTATCCCGAACACCTCAGTACTAGTTACATGGGGGCAGAAGCCGATGACTGGCCAACTCTCAAATTTTATAAACGGCCGCACAGAAGGTAATATTTTAAATCAACAAGCGTTACATAGCACACATGAACTTGTTTCACATTACAGGATCACATGAGTACATTCATTCAAATATTACATCCTTAGCACATTCCTCTGCCACAAGGCGAGCACCCTTCAGGACACTGTCATAATATTTTCGGGGTGGCGATGCTCCTTGCCCTCCGGCGGCCCCTCCTTCACCAGCTTTTCGGCGTCCATCTTTGCCCAGTGCACTTCTGCTCGGGCAAAAGCCCTGCGCGCACCCTCAATGCAGATGGACCGCTTTATGACTTCAAACCATGGGCAGGCGTTCACAAGCCGCCTTACCAGGCCGAAATAGCTGCCAGGAAGGGGCTCGCTAGGCCACATCCGAACTATGAGGCCCTTCAAGGCCAGTTTGGCCGCCTTGTGAAGCTCGACCAGTTGCTTCAACTGGTCGCTCAAGGGCATCGGATGTTCGGTCCCAGTATACTGAGACCAAAACAACCTCTCCATCGAGCTCCCTTCCTCGGCCCGGTAGAACTCCGCGGCATCCGACACACTGCTGGGTAGATCTCCGAACGCTCCTGGAGAGCTCCGAATTTGGGTAAGTAAAAGGAAAGTTTCCTTCACATGCTTGCTTTGCATAATGAATGCCTTACCCGCCGCTATCTTCGTAACCGCCTCAATTTCCTGGAGGGCCTTTTGGGCTTCGGCCTTGGCATTTTTTGCGTTCTCGAGGGCCTTCGCAAGCTCCGACCCTTGCGTTCCAGAGTCACGCTCCAAGGACTCGTACTTCTTGACAAACTCCTGGAGCTCTTGCTGAACCTCGCCAACTCGGGCCTCTTGCTTCTCGCGCTCGGCGCGCTCCTTGGCCGCTTTGCCTTCGGCCTCAGATAGCGCCTTCTTCAGGGTCGCCACTTCGGTCGTGGCCCCTAGCAAAATTCATGACGATCCTGTGATCTGACAACTAGTTTCCTTTTTTTTCATCCATAAACAGATGAGGTATCACTTACCTTTGTTCTCTTTGAGCTGCCTCTTGGTAAGGCCGAGCTCTTCCTCGGACCGCTCAAGGTCCCGCTTCAGTGCTGAGACCTCCGCCGTGTGAGCGGCAGCGGCCAGCAGTGAAGCCTGCTTATTCACATAGAGATATTCTGATTAGAATCCTGTGATTATTATTTGATCCTCTGTTCGGCCTTTCTTCCGAACATCAAACAAAGCATCAGGGGCTACTGTCTATGCTGTAACATTTTCTCATAATTTGATTACTTACCTCGAAGCCTGTTAAGAGGCTGGCACAGGCTTCAGTCAGTCCGCTTTTGGTAGATTGAACCTTCTTGACCACCGCACTCATGATAGTGCGGTGCTCTTCGTCAATGGAAGCGCCGCGAAGCACTTCCAGCAAATTGTCCGATGCCCCTGGATGGACAGAGGCCATCGGCGCAGACGGCTTGTCCTCCTTAGACTTGCCGCCCCCGGCATTAGAGCCCATGGGAGTCTTGCCCCTCATGCGCCCAGCGTCCGAAATGTCACCTTGGGGTGCTTCTGGAACTATCTCCCCTTGGTTCAGTACACTTTGAGACAACACCTCGATGTCGTCCGTAGGGCGGGGGGAGGAGGCGGTCGGGAGTGAATCGCTGTTCATCTCCGACGGGCCCAAAGACTCATCTGAAGAGGATACATCGATACGGGCTTTGGATGGGTTGCATGATCATGTTCGACATGGTAATAAGTAACAAAATAAAACATACCAAGAACTATTATGGTCTCCGGATACTTACGACTTCGCCAGGGGCTTGTCCCTGGGTAACCACTCCTCGTCGCTAAAAGCGGCCGCCGTGTAGTAGTCCCGAAGGAGAGTCCTTCCCTTCTTGGACCCTTCGGCTTCCCCTGACGGGGTGGCCTTCCTTTTCTTGTCTCCTCCGGCTAGGGGGGTGGGGGGAGAACTTTCCTCTCCCTCCTCCTCGTTTTCGTGGGAGGATGGCGCCTCGGTGTTATCGAACGATGAGTCTAATACGACCTTGCGCTGGAGACCTTTCCTGGTCCCCGTGGCCTTCTTCTTGGCCTTCTTCCCCGGCGCCTCATAGGGCGCCGGAACCAACATCTCCGTTAAGAGAGCCCTTGCTGGATCCCCGAGCAGTGGGGCCGGACAATCGATCCGCTCCGCTGTTGCGACCCATTCCTGTTAAATGGCGTGGAGGCTTAGATCGCCCACATGATTATACTGGGGAAAGAAACATCTTATGAGATATAAGGAGCTTACCGGATTGGCAGGGCACTTTGCGCTGAGTCCACGATCCTCGGTAAGGGGAGGAGGTACTTCGGCAGACTTGAACAACACCCTCCAGATGTCCTGGTGTGTCGTGTCGAAGCGCTCTTGCAGCGTCTGGTGCTTAGCCGGGTCGAACTCCCACATATTGAATGCCCATCTTTGACACGGGAGGATCCGGCGGAAGAGCATGACCTGGACCACGTTGACACGCTTGATTTTCTTGCTTATCATGTTTTTAACACAGTTCTGGAGTCCGGTCAGCTCCACCAATGAACCCTAGGATAGGTCCTTCTCTTTCCAGGAGGTGAGCCGCGTGGGGATGCCGGATCGAAATTCGGGGGCCGCCACCTAGTTGGTGTCATGCGGCTCGGTGATGTAGAACCACCCCGATTGCCATCCCGTCACTGTCTCCACATAGGAGCCTTCGAGCCAGGTGTCATTGGGCATTTTTTCCACCATGGCGCCTTCACACTCTGGTTGCTGGCCGACCACCACCTTCGGTTTAACGTTGAAGGTCTTCAGCCACAGGCCGAAGTGGGGCTTGATGCGGAGGAAGGCCTCGCACACGACGATAAACGCCGAGATGTAGAACATGAGCCCGCGAACAAATGGGTGGAGGGGAAATCCCAGCCCGTGGACGAAATGGGTAAGGAATACAATCCTTTTGTAGGGTTCGGGGGTAGGACGATCTGCCCCGCGTCTGGGAGCCGGTGCGCGATATCTGCGCCCAGGTATCTGGCTTCCCGGAGCTTCGTAATGTTCTCCTCCGTAACAGAGGAGACCATCCACTTGCCTCCCGCTCCGGACATGTTGGAGTGGTTTTGCGGAGAAAATGCGAACTTGGGCGCTGGAGCTCGAGTGCGCGAGAATGGATGGGCAGGGAAGAAGAAGGCGTAGGTGAAAAGGGGAAGTCTTTGTCCCTTTATAAGGGTGGAAGAAACTATGCGCCTCCCCACCTGCCTGGTAAACTCGCTTATTCCCCAAGCACCGTGATTGATGCACGGTTGGTTTACCCACACCCGTATTGATGAGAATCCCGTGATAAGGGGACACGATCTCTGCTTCGACAAGACGTGCCAAGAAAACCGCCTCGCAATATGTGCAGTAGCTGGTTGAGAAAAACGGTTCGAATAATGACCGGGCCATGGCGTGATGTCATGTTATGAAAAGTTGTCAGCAGATTAGATTTGTGGATATATTATACTCTCTACGGTGGTATGTGGAATTTGTTTTGTAGAGCCGGATACGGTCCTTGTGTTCAAAATCTTCTATGGAGTATTCAGAGAAGGAACCCGCCTTGCAATGCCGAAGACAATCTGCACGCCGGACTCATCGTCATTGAAGCCTGGTTCAGGGGCTACTGTGGGAGTCCTGGATTAGGGGGTCCTCGGACAGCCGGACTATATCCTTTGGCCGGACTGTTGGATTATGAAGATACAAGATTGAAGACTTCGTCTCGTGTCCGGGTGGGACTCTCCTTTGCGTGGAAGGTAAGGTTGGCAATTCAGATATGTAGATCTCCTCCCTTGTAACCAACTCTGTGTAACCCTAGCACCCTCCTGTGTCTATATAAACCGGAGGGTTTAGTCCGTAGGAAAACAACAATCATAATCATAGGCTAGCTGCTAGGGTTTAGCCTCTACGATCTCGTTTTAGATCAACTCTTGTAATACTCATATCATCAAGATCAATCAAGCAGGAAGTAGGGTATTACCTCCATCGAGAGGGCCCGAACCTGGGTAAACATTGTGTCCCCCGCCTCCTGTTACCATCCGCCTTAGACACATAGTTCGGGACCCCCTACCCGAGATCCACCGGTTTTGACACCGACAACCGCTCCACCACTTCCATGGCTGACGCCCATCGAGCCCGTGCTGAGCATCGGGCCGCCCTCGCCGCTCGCGTCGCCCAGACAGCGTCTGCTAGCGGGCCTCCCTGTCATTCTCCATCGCCCGCCGCCAACGCCGCTACTGGCCCGGCGGGGCACGAGCAGCAAGCTTCGTCGCCGCACCCCTTTGTGCGGCATGATGGGCGCCCCACCACCCCATCGCTGACTCCGGCTAGTTCATCATCCCACGCTCATCGCGGCCCGGCGAACGCGCAGGCTGCGCTGCTCATGGCGCGCGAGCTCCTGCGCTATCACCCCATCGTCAGCGCCGCCGGGGGCTCTCCTGCACTTTCCCTCTCGCTGCCTCGCCCGTAGCCTACTGCGGGTGATGTAGCCCACGGAGCACCTCCTCCACCTCCCCATCAAGACACCATCATCGAGCCAAGGCGTGAGGCCCTGCGGCGTGACCCACCACGCAAGGCGCGTGAAGAAGAAAGCTGCCAGGTGGTCCAGTGGCCGCAGGGAGAGGCGCGCGCGCTTCCAGCACCGCCGCCTGTGGTGGTGGTGCGCGAGCGCCAAGATCAAGCTCTGCCTCTATGACGGGCGCCCGTGACCACAACGGGTTGAAGCGCCTTCACTCCCGAGCTACAAAGCGTCGTCTGGCCGGGGAAATTCAAGCCCGACCTGCCTCCACACTACGATGGCACCCCAACCCTGCTGAGTTCCTGTAGCTCTAGGAGCTGAGCATCGAGGCGGCCAACGGCGACGAGAATGTTATGACGAACTGGTTTCCCATGGCCCTCAAGGATGGTACATGCTTGTGGCTCCTGAACCTCCCCGCAGGATCGATCTCCTCCTGCGACAAGATGCGTGAGTGTTTTGTCGCCAACTTTCAGGGCACTCGCCACCACACGCCGGCTGCGGGTGACCTGCGCCGCATCAAGCAGCAGCCAGGCGAGACCTTGCAGAAGTACATCCAGTGCTTCAACAGCGTTCGTCTCAAGATCCCCAAGGTTTCAGATGAGGCCATCATCTCCGCGTTCACTGATGGCGTCTGCAACGTCAAGATGAAGGAGGAGCTCGCCATACACAAGAACCTATGCAGGGCCCTGGAGATGTTCAACATGGCGACCAAGTGCGCGAGAGATGAGGAAGGACGCTTCTCCCTCCTGGAGCTCCCGGAGGCTGATCGAGAGGACAAGAAAGCCAAGGCCAAGGACGTGAAGCGCAAGGGGGGCGGCCGTGCTCGCGGCCGAACCAGAGATGAAGCGCGATTGCGATCACCCAGAGTCATCCAAGGGCAGCCGCCTGTTCTGCGTCTTCCACAACACCAACGACTGTTAGGAGCTCGGGGCCATCTGCGACGGACGCCTCGATCGTCGCCCCGAGTGCAACGATCGAGGCTATGGCCGCGGAGGAGGCCGAAGTGGAGGACGTTGGGACGAACGCGGACCCCGCTAGGAGTGGCGTGATCAGCCTTGTGAGGAATGCTGGCAAGGCTAGCCTCACGAGGGCCCCTGGAGGGATCAGCCTTGCGAGAACCGTCCTCACACTACAAAAAAAGACACATCCGTGACATTTTGGGCCGAACGAATTTTTTTCTATCATGCTTATGACACTTCTATGATGATAATTGTGACAAAACCCGGTATCATCATAGATGTGGTGGGGTCCTACTTCTACGACAAAAAATCATGACAGAAAATGAGCTTTTCGTCTGGGGCGGGCCGGAGACGCAGCTGCATGACATTCTTTGGGCCGTCCATGACGGAAAAAACCGTGGTAGAAGCAAGGGCGAGGAAAATATCGGGGGAGTTCCCGGTTACGGTGGGTGGTCGGGGGCCGAGCGATGCGCGTTTCTCTCGTACGTACGCGCGTTTGTGCGAGGCGTTGGGCTATAATTGAAGCCAAGCGAGGCGTTGGGCTCTAGCTGAACCCGAGCGATTGCACTGCAGGCTACGCATTACTGAACCCGAGCGATCGATCGATCCCTTGCTGTTATCTGAACCTGATTGATTCCTTTGCTACTGCTGCTAACTGAAGCCGATCGATGTTGCCTCTGGATGAATAGTGAGCACTGTTGGGGGAGGGGGTTGAATGAACAGTTCCCGGTGGGGGGTTGGATGAACATGACCCCATGGTAGTAGAGGTTGTTGCCGCTAGATGAATAGGACCCTTGTCACACCCCTAGTTCTGGTATGACCTAGACTAGCCAGTCATGTGTGCATCATGTTTAAATTTCATCTAAATTTGAAATGGGGATTTGTGAAACCCTCAGAAATCATTTCTGGAAATGAGCCAAATAAAAATTGCTCCAAAAAGGTCCAAGAAAATGTTCATGTTGCTCTCTGAAAATGTTGGTAAGAGGTAAATTTCAAACCAATATTTTTAGGAGCTCATAAATATTTATTTTGGCCATTTGGAATTAATGCAATAATTATTTGCATTGGGTATATATATGTTATATATTTTATATATGTCCAAAAATTCTGAATTTTGGTGAGGGGCTTTGGATTCATCCCTTAGGTCCCTGCAAAAATTGTCAGAAGAAAATAAAATGATTTAGTATTATTATTAAGTCAAAACAAATGATAGAAAATAGAAAAGAAAACAAAAGTGGAAAAACGCTTACCTGTGCTTACCTGCGGCCTGGCACTGTGCAGCCTAGCCGGCCCACTGGCACAGTGCCAGTCGTCCTTGTCCTCGCGCCAGTCGGCCGGGCGCGTGGCCGAGTGCGCGCACCGCCGTGCCGCCACGCCACCTGCCTGCCTGGCCTCCCCCTCGTCGCCCTGGATGTCCTGCACGACACCACGCGTCGCCCCCGACATCTCTCACTCTCTCTCGCTCTCCCTCCTCCCTTGGATCTCTCCCCCTTTCCGCGACCGAGCGTTGCCGTCGCCGCGGCTTGTCGTCGTCGTAGCTACCGCCTCCCCCTCGCCCTCTCTTCGTGTCTGCAAGCTCCATGCTGTCGTCTGCTACCTCTCCGTCGAGCCACGCGACGCGGGAAGCCCTGGAGAGCCGTCGTCGTCGTCGTCTTCATCTCCGGCCACCGAAGATCGCCTTCGCCGCCCTGCACGCTCCGGGCCTTCCCCGAGCACGCTGACGCCTCTGCAGGATCCGCTGTGAGCCCCACCGTCGAACCCCCCTCTCCCCTGCTCTTCCGGCGCCTTCTAGCCCCGTCTGCCACCACGGCCGTAGCTCCTCACCGCCGTTCATGTCACCGCCGTCGTTCTGGCCACCGCGGCTCGCGGCCGCGCACGCCAACACGCTCAGCAGCCCACCAACAAGCCCACGCTGCCAACCACAGCCCTTGCCGTGTACCGTAGCGCTGCGCGCGCACCCTACCGAACTCCGACCGCTGCCTCGAGCTCGTTTCCGGTGAGCTTCGGCACCCTCGCAACCTCCCGTTTGCTCCAAACGACGCGGATGAGCTGTAGCTCCTTGTCCATGGTCTCCGCCGCCCGAATGGTCGCCGGAGCGACGATCCCGAGCCCTCCGCCGCGTTCGGCCTCGCCGTATGGGTCAATGACAGGTGGGGCCCGTCTCTGACTAAATCTGTAGTTAGGTTAGTGTTAGTACTAATTAACCTCTGTTAATTAACAATGAAACTAATGTGTGGACCCCACACGTCAGGTTTGACCTGGTCAACCCCATTTGACTCACTGACGTCATGCCACTGTCATGCTGACGCAGTTATTCTTTTCTGGTATTAAAATAAATTAGGAAATTCCAGAAAATGATATAAACTTCAAAAATTCATAGAAATTCAACCGTAGATCAGACTGAAATAATTTATATATGAAAAATTATCAGAAAAATGCAATCTATCCATCTGTACCATCTTCATGCATGACAAACCAACTTATACCTGCTGTATAGGTGAAAACACATGAATGGAATTTATAAGAGCTTATTTTGGAGATGAATTTGAACCTTTGGTTCAAATGGACTTCAACCAAATGAATGCTAGTTGCATTAGCTCAAACAACATCACATCTTCATGCCATGTTCATGCATCATATTGTTGCATATGCTTGTGTATTGATTGCCGACACCGTTCCTTCTCGATAGGTCCTATTCCGGAGACCGATCCAGAGTACCTATCAGAGGAGCAGTGCCCCCCTATTGATCTACCAGGCAAGCAAACCCCCTTGTTCATTCTGATACAATCCTACCCTCTCGCTCCTGCTCTCTTTTATTGCATTAGGACAACAATGATTCAACTGCTACTTTATGCTGCGGTAGTTGAACCCCATTCCTCTGCATGACCTGTCGTTGCCAGAGTAAATAGTTGAAACCCACTAGCATGTGTAGGAGTTGATTGAGCCATGTTGTGTTCCTACCATGCATTGCCTGCTATTGCTTAGAGTATGTCAGGTCTGATTCATTGGGAATGAATTGGAGTGTTATGATATGTTAGAGCATCTCCAGCCGCGCACCCAATAAGGCCCCCAGGCGACTTTTCGGCCGCCGGCACCAAAACATCGGTCCAGTCGCTCCCCCAAGGGCCCAATTTTCACCGGCTCAGGCCGAAATTGGTGCCGATGGACCCAACCCGAACCCGACGCGCTTGGGGGGGGCACTCGGTGGCGCCGGGCGAATCATTTTTGGCACGAAAGAGCCACGGGCCCTCCTTGCCAGCGACTCGTCTCACTTCTCGCCGCTTTGTCGTCCTCATCGCCTCGTTTCCCGCGACGAATCAATGCCAAAGCTCCCGCGCGCTGCCGCGCCGGTCAGCCTCCACCATTAATGCCTCACGGGCGGCGCGGTGAAGGCGTGATGACGCGCGTCACCCCGCATGCCAGGTGTAGACGAGGTGGCCACACGTGCTCGTGCCACCTCCGCCTATATAAGCCGACCCCAGCGCGCCGGTGGCATGAACAGGGTCTCCACCACCGACGCACCCTCTCTCCCCTTCCTCCCTCTCTCCTCGCCGTCCCAGTTCAAAGAAATGGCCGAACGATTCCCAAGCGACGGCGCGGCGGTGAACGGCTTCGGCCGCCGCCACCTTCACGAGGACGAAGCTCGGATCCTCTTCGAGGCCGAGTACCCGGTCCCGCCGGACATGCGGGTGCCCAGGGCGTGGAGAATCAGTGCTGGCGGGGTCCCGGTGCCACCACCGCCCATCGGGGCGGCGAGGCGTGTGGAGATCGCGTGTATCTGCGCCTCTCTACCACGGGCGGCGAGGGAGGGGCCGCGCTCCGTCCCCGACAGCCTGCTCTGGGAGCCGTACTTCCGCAGCCGTCACGCCGAGCAGCTCGAGGCCACCAACGGCGTCGTGCTCTCCGGCAGGCTCAACTCCGAGGGGCAGCGCCGATGGTGGGGCATGCCCGGCCGCATGCTGGACGCCATCCTCGAGTACATCGAGGGCGGCAACATGCCGAGGCTGGAGTACCCCTCCCCCCGTCCTTCTCTCGCCGCCGTGGGAGCTTCACGTCAAGCCGGAGCCCCAGGACACGCCCGTCAAGCCAGAGCCCCAGGACACGCCTGTCAACCGGCGCACCCGCAGCTCTGGTGTCCGCATCGCCGACTCCACCCCCGCTTCTAGGTGCCTCGTCCTTGTCGCGCCCAAACCGGAGCCTAGCCTCCCCCGGAGTACGAGGAGATAGCCCGACGCGGCTTCTCTGACGCGGACGGCCTATGGTGGGCGCACGACGACTACCTCCGGACTGAGTTGGCCCGGCAGACCCGGGCCCTGGAGGAGATCGCCGCCCGCAAACGTGGGTGCGAGGACGCGCACGGCGTCGTGATCCTCGACAGCAATGACGACGAGGATGCCGCCGGACCGTCCAACCCGCCGCGCCAACCGGGGGAGGGTTGTAGCAGGGACGGCGGCCATGTCGGAGTCGGCAAAGACGACGACGACAACGGTGACTACACGCGGTTCTACAGCCTCCTCGGCATGTAGAACTACAAGGGCGGCGCCGGCGAGCGAGACGGCGGGCGGGCCTAGTAGTGTGTTTTTTTATTTTATTAAAATATTTTAAATATGTATGAGTGGGCGTGTTTGTGCCGTGTTTGGTTGAATTTGGTTTGAAGTTGCCGAAATATGTATGAACTCGCCGAAAATGGTTGAATTTGCGCCATGTTTGTGTCGTTCAAAATATTCTATGGGCGCCGCGACTAGGTGCATCAAGCCCCCAGCGCGTGTTTTGCGCCTGTGCGCCCCCAGGGGCGATTTTTAGAGCATCTTGGGGGGCCAACGACTGGAGATGCTCTTATGGTGCTGAGAGTTAAGTGTGTGAACACGATTTGGTAAAGGTAGCTGTGAGAGGCCATGTAGGAGTACATGGTGGGTTGTCTCACTGGAACCGTCCTTAAGCACTGAGTTCTGTGTATGGTGTCCAACGACTAGCTACTACCACACATTGGAATGCTTAAGTGCCCCTCTCGACTTATTAACCAACTTGATCTCTGTCCAGGAGTTGCAATTAGTTTCTGGTGTTTGTAGGTAGTATTAGTAGTCTACCAAGTGGCACCCAGCCAGGTGGGCTTGGGACAGACTAGGCATAGTGGCACGGTGTACCAAGTGGCACCCGAATGTGGGCTAGGGAACCCTGCTCACATCGTTTGGGGCCATGAGCGACACCCCGGCCGGATCTCCTTGCGGATGGAACCCGAATAGGTGATAAACCTGGACTAGAGTCTTGTGTGGTTAGTCAGGTCGTGGCCGACACCCTCGCCAGGCTTGCGCTTGAAGGTTGCCAAGATACATGACATGTACATGGCGGTAAGTGGCGAGAGCGTGTGTGAAGAAGTACACCCCTGCAAGGTTATCATGATCTATTCGAATAGCCGGGTCCGCGGTTATGGACTTCTTGGATGCTTACATGGTACATAGACAACTTGAAATGGATACTCTAAAATGCTCAAGACAAGTGTAAGTGCTATGGATGGCCTTCTCGTAAGGAGACGGGAATGAATCCATAGTAGTGTATTGATGTGGTGATTAGTGGACTCGTGTGCGCTTTCCTACCTCAAAGGACTTACTTGTAGTCGTAGAACAGGATAGCCACTGAGTCAAAGCTGGCTTGCTGCAACTAAACCCCACCTTGCCTTTTGATACAAATGCATGTATGGTAGGATCTGATGTGAGTCTTGCTGAGTACCTTTGTACTCCCGTTTGCTTTATTTATGTTTTGCAGATGAGACATCTGTCTCACTAGTAGTTCTGCTTGGACTTTGACGAGTATCTTGTTATCTCAGCTACGATCTTGTACCTTGGGAGGGACTTGTAGATAGTCAGGCTTCTCAGCCTTTTTCATTTGTAGATGTCTGTACTCTGACATGTAATGCTTCCGTTGCTTGTATGCTCTGAATGATGGGTCATGAGACCCCTGTTTGTATTAAATGCTATGTGGCTCTTCTGGGCCTTTATCTATATGGGTTTGAGTTATGTTGTGATGCCATGTTGTACAACACATACTTGCATGTTATGCGTACGTGTGACGTGTATTGCTATGTGTGGTATCCGACAACCTAGCTGTCTATCCTTGGTATCCTCTCTTATGGGGAAATGTAGTCTGGTGCTTCCACGGAGCCATGGTAGTCCGCTACAGCCTGGTTCACCGGAGTCCTGATAGCCCATCACTACTGCTCCGGAACACTTAGACTGGCCGGCATGTGATTCACATCGTTCCTGTGTCTGTCCCTTTGGGGAAATGTCACGCGGTGACTTCCGGAGTCCTGCTAGCCTGCTACAGCCTGGATTCCCGGAGTCCTGTTAGCCCAGTTGCTACAACCTAGATTCACACGCTGATGACCGACATTCTCGATGTTGTTTCATGTATGCCTGTCACCGTAAGTTAGTGCCACTTTGGGTTCACGACTAGTCATGTCGGCCCGAGTTCTCTGTCATATGGATGCTAGCGACACTATCATATACGTGAGCCAAAAGGCGCAAACGGTCCCGGGCCAGGTAAGACGACACCCGTGGGAATACCGTGCGTGAGGCCGCAAAGTGATATGACGTGTTACATGCTAGATCGGTGTGACTTAGAATCGGGGTCCCGACAGCTTTGGTATTAGAGCCTGACTGCCTGTAGGATCACCAAGCCAAACTGGTCGAAGTTGAGTCTAGAAATTCTTTAGTTATATTAGGGAATTTATTGTGGAAGGGAACGTAAGGCTCTTTTTACTCCTTATACCTCATGCCTTCTGATCCGAGTCATGCTATCTTTCCTACGGGTTTAAGGAACTAGGATTTCTCTTCCGTCTATCAGGATGACGAGTTAATACTCCGTAGTCTCTCACGATTGGTTGATCAGAGTCATATTCCAGTTTTCAAGTACTTCCGGTGTAGTCTGTTTAGTACTATCACAAAACCTTGAGTGATGATGTTGAGTATGGTACTACCTCATCGTTTGTAGGATGTCTCATTTTGAGCATTTTACTGCCGTTATGCTGCCGGAATTGTCCTAGGAGTTCAAGAGATAGTATTTTCCTTGTACTATATTCTACATCCTTATGATGATGCTGAATCCATCCCTATTTCCTTGGTTGGTTCTCCAGGATGTCATCAGTTAACCGAAGTTCTGTTGCTCGTAGCCGGAACAACAGAGATGGTAGGGATGAGGATCCTCCCGACCAGCCTTCGTTGGCAGAGTTCATGTTAGAGATGGAGAAGAACAAGCGTGAGTCTAACCGCTTGTTAGCACGTATTGAGGAGAACACCGCCCATCAGTACAAAGAGTCTGCGTCCATTCATGACTTCATTGGCCTGAAACCACCTACCTTCTATCATTCCATTGAGCCACTCGATGCCGATGACTGGCTCCGTAGTATCACTATCAAGCTGCATTCTGCGAACATAGCTGAAGGTGACAAGGTCACCTATGCTGCTTATCACCTGGAAGGTCTTGCTAGTATTTGGTGGCAGAACTATGAGGCTATGCTTCTAGCTGGCCAGATACCCACCTGGAGAGATTTCACTGAGGCTTTTCACGAGTATCACATTCCTCAGGCTCTCATTGGCTGCAAGAGAGAAGAGTTTTGTAGTTTCACCTAGGATAAGATGGTTGTTGATGCTTACAGTAGAGAGTTTGAGAACCTCGTCCGCTATGCTACAGAGGAGGCGTCCACAGACGCCAAGAAGCAGGCTAGGTTCCGGAAGGGTCTCAACCCCAAGTTGCGTCGTGATCTTCACTTGCACCATTGCAATACATTCCAGGCTCTTGTGAATAAGGCCATTAATGCAGAGACAACTCAGCTCACTTACGAGGAGTCTCATAAGCACACCCATGATTTGGGTTCTTCCTCCGGTTCTAGTTCTCAGAAGCGTCGGATTTGGGTTCCGAATTCCGCTCTTCCACCTGGTTATTCACCGAGGCCATCTTATGTGGTACCTCCCCCAGTTAAGTTGTATGCTCCACCCAGGCCTATTGGTAGACCGCTTGTCAATGCGGGTCCATGTCCTACCTCAGGGACTTGCTTCACATGTGGAGAGCCAGGACACTATGCACGTGACTGCTCTCAAGCCAACTATGCTCCACCCCAGCCCGAGGAGTCTGTTCTTCGTGGTAAGCCATCACGCAAGACGATCAGTGAAGTCAGCTTCCACTAAACGTGGACATGTGCATCACATCTTAGCTAAAGAGGCTCATGATGATCCAGATGTCGTTCTTGGTACACTCCTTGTCAACTGCCATCCAGCATCGGTTCTGTTCGACATTGGAGCATCTCACTCCTTCATTTCTGAAAGCTATGCTAACTTGCACAACATTTCATTTTGTGATATGCCCTCTCCACTAGTCATTCAAACTCCTGGATCCAAATGGCAAACTTCTAGTGTAAGCCATGGTAATGAAATCCTTGTTGCCAGACTCGTATTCCTTGCATCACTTATAGCCCTCAAGTCTATAGATATTAACATCATCTTGGGTATGGACTGGATGAAAGCTCATTATGCCAAGATTGATTGTTACACCAGGTCTGTTCAGCTTACACATCCATCTGGCAAGATAGTCATTGTCTCCACCAGAGTTGCAAAGCGTCAGCTCTATTCTCTTAATGCCAGCCCTCTTCCAGACCTTGAGGATATCCCGGTAGTCCGTGACTTTCTGGATGTCTTTCCCGAGGAACTGCCAGGTATTCCACCTGACAGAGATGTAGAGTTTGTCATAGATCTTATTCCAGGAACCGAGCCAATTTCTAGGAGACCTTACAAGATGGCACCCTTAGAGCTAGCTGAGCTTAAGAAACAACTTGATGAGTCCTTGCAGAAGGGTTTCATCCGTCCTAGTTCTTCTCCTTGGGCTTGCCCCATCCTCTTCATCAAGAAGAAGGATGGTATGGACCGTATGGTTGTAGATTATCGTCCCATTAATTTGGTCACAATAAAGAACAAGTATCCGCTCCCTAGGATCAACGACTTGTATGATCAGCTTGCTGGATCCTTAGTCTTTTCAAAGATGGATTTGAGTTAGGCTACCACCAAATCAAGATCGGAAATGGGGACATTCCTAAGACGGCTTTTGTCACTCGTTATGGCTAGTACGAGTACACCGTCATGTCCTTTGGTCTAACCAATGCTCCAGCTACATTCTCCCGCTTGATGAACTCGATCTTCATGGAGTACTTGGATAAGTTCGTCGTGGTTTACCTTGATGATATTCTTATTTACTCGAAGAATGAGGAAGAGCATGCCGGACATCTTAGACTTGTATTAGAAAAACTCAGAGAGCACCGCCTTTATGCCAAGTTCTCCAAGTGCGAATTTTGGTTGCCAGAAGTGACCTATCTCGGCCACGTAATCTCTGGCAAGGGCATTGCTGTCAATACCGAGAGAGTTCAAGCTGTTCTTGATTGGACTCTGCCTGAAACAGTTAAGCAAGCTAGGAGTTTCCTTGGCCTAGCTAGTTACTGTCGACGCTTTGTTGAAAACTTCTCCAAACTGGCCAAACCTCTCACGGAACTTCTCAAGAAAGATAAAAAGTTTGAGTGGTCCCCACAGTGCGAGTACTATTTTTAGGAACTGAAAAGACGCCTGACTTCTGCTCCCATACTTGAGCCACCGGATTTCACTAAGGACTCTGTTATCTATTGTGATGCCTCATGACAGGGACTAGGTTGAATTCTTATGCAGGATCGTCACATGATTGCCTATGCATCTCGACAGTTGCATCCACATGAGGAGAGTTATCCTACACATGATCTAGAGCTTACAGCCGTAGTCTATGCACTTAAGACCTAGGGACATTACCTCCTTGGTAAGCGTTGCGAGATTTACACTGATCACCAGAGTCTCAAGTATATCTTCACCCAACCAGATTTGAACCTTAGACAAAGACGTTGGTTGGAGTTGATCTCAGATTACGACTTAGGGATCACTTACACCCCAGGCAAAGCCAATGTCATGGTTGATGCACTAAGTCGTAAGTCCTATTGCAACAATCTCATGTTGCAGTAGGGCTAACCATTTCTCCATGAGGAATTCTGTAAGCTTAACCTTCACATTGCTCCTCATGGATTCCTTTCTACCTTGGTGGTGAAACCTACCCTTGAGGATGAGATCATTACTGATCAGAAGTTCGATAAGGGTGTTATCCACATCAAGAGAAACATCAATAAGGGGGTTGTTGGTCGTTTCTCTATGGATGATCAAGGTGTTGTTTTCTTTGAGAACCGCTTGGTAGTTCCCAAGAATCAACATCTTCGACAACTGATCCTTAAGGAGGCTCATGAATCTCATGTCACGATTCATCCCGGTACTACTAAGATGTATCAGGACCTACGCCAGAGGTTCTGGTGGACTAGGATGAAGAGAGAAATCACCGAGTTCATTGCTAACTGTGACGTTTGCCGTCACGTTAAGGCAGAACATTAGAGGCCTGCTGGCACCCTTCAGCCTTTAGCTATTCCTGAGTGGAAATGGGATAAAGTTGGTATGTACTTCATCACCGGCTTTCCCAGGACCAAGAGATGGAATAATGCTATCTTCGTAGTCATTGATCGTCTTTCCAAAGTGGCTCACTTCCTACCTGTTCGAGAGAATATCACCACTAGTCAGCTCGCTGACTTATATATTTCTTGAATAGTTTCACTTCATGGTGTTCCACTAGAGATCAATTCAGATCGTGGTAGTCTTTTCACTTCTCATTTCTGGGAGAGTTTCCAAACTGCCATGGGCACCCATCTTTCCTTCAGTACCGCTTTCCACCCTCAATCAAGTGGTCAGGTGGAAAGGGTCAACCAAATTCTCGAAGACATGCTTATAGCTTGTGTTATCTCATTCGGTATGGATTGGGAGAAGTGTCTACCTTTCGCCGAGTTTGCTTATAACAATAGCTACCAATTCGGTCTCAAGAAAGCTCCTTTTGAGATTCTGTATGGATGAAGATGTCGAACACCTTTGAACTGGTTAGAAACCAGTGAAAGACAATTCTTTGGATCGGACATGATCCAAGAAGTAGAAGAGAAAGTTAGCATTATTCGTGAGAATTTGAAAACAATCCAATTTCGTCAAAAGAGCCAGTATGATCATCGTCATAAGGAAGTGGCTTATGAAGTTGGCGACAAGGCTTACCTTCGGGTTACTCCTTTAAAGGGTACCTATCATTTCGGTATCAAGGGCAAGTTGGCTCCTTGTTACATTGGTCCTTTTTGCATTCTCGCTAAACGAGGAGAGGTTGCCTACCAGTTGGAACTACCCCCACATCTTTCTCGAGTTCATGATGTCTTCCACGTCTCTCAACCCAGGCGTTGCTTCTCGGATCCCATCCGCGGAGTGGACTGAGAGAGTCCTGGATTAGGGGGTGTTCGGATAGCCGAACTATACCTTCAGCCGGACTCCTGGACTATGAAGATACAAGATTGAAGACTCCGTCCCATGTCCGGAAGGGACTTTCCTTAGCGCGGAAGGCAAGCTTGGCAATACGGATGTTCAGATCTCCTACCATTGTAACCGACTCTATGTAACCCTAACCCTCTCCGGTGTCTATATAAACCGGAGGGTTTTAGTCCGTAGGACAACATACACATCAACAATCATACCATAGGCTAGCTTCTAGGGTTTAGCCTCTCTGATCTCGTGGTAGATCTACTCTTGTACTACCCATATCATCAATATTAATCAAGTAGGACGTAGGGTTTTACCTCCATCGAGAGGGCCCGAACCTGGGTAAAACTTCGTGTCCCTTGCCTCCTGTTACCATCCGGCCTAGATGCATAGTTCGGGACCCCCTACCCGAGATCCGTCGGTTTTGACACCGACATTGGTGCTTTCATTGAGAGTTCCTCTATGTCGTCGCCGTCAGGCTCGATGGCTCCTACGATCATCAATAGCGATGCAGTCCAGGGTGAGACCTTCCTCCCCGGACAGATCTTCGTCTTCGGCGGCTTCGCACTGCGGGCCAATTCACTTGGCCACCTGGAGCAGATTGAAAGCTACGCCCCTGGCCGTCAGGTAAGATTTGGAAGTTTAAACTACATGGCTGACATCCGCGGGGACTTGATCCTCGACGGATTCGAGCCACTGCCGAGCGCGCCGCACTATCCCGACGAGCATGATCTAGCTCTGCCGCCGAACAGTGCCTTGGAGGCCACACCCGCATCGGCTCCGATCCTTAATTCGGAGCCAACTGCACCGATCGAGGATGGGTGGTTGGACGCCGCCTCGGGGGCTGCGATCCCAACGGCGATTGAGCTGAACACCAGCCCCTTACTCTGTGAGGCTTGTGACTCCAAGGAGCCGGATTCCTCTCTGGTCTCCGAATCCTCCGCGCCCCTGCCAATCGAATCCGATTGGGTGGCGATCATGGAGTTCACTGCCATAGACATCTTTCAGCACTCGCCTTTTGGTGATATCCTAAAGTCACTGAAGTCTCTCTCTTTATCAGGAGAGCCCTGGCCCGACTACGGTCAGCAAGGTTGGGGTACGGACGATGAAGAAATTCAAAACCCACCCACCACCCACTTTGTAGCCACTGTCGACGACTTAACCGACATGCTCGACTTCGACTCTGAAGACATCGACGGTATGGACGCCGATGAAGGAGATGATGAAGAACCAGCGCCTACTAGGCCCTGGAAAGCCACCTCGTCATATGACACATACATGGTGGACACCCCAAAAGAGGGAGAGGGCGATGGAACAGCGGAGGATGACCCCTCCAAGAAACAGCCCAAGCGCCGGCGCCAGCGGCGCCGCTCAAAATCCCGCCAACACAAAAACGGTGATTCCAGCACGGGAGATAATAATACTCCGGAAAGTGCTGAAGAAAACCCCCTCCAGCAAGGTTTAGCACAGGAGGATGGAGAAACCAGCCCTCATCAGAGAGCGGCAGACAGAGAGGTCGAGGACGATAACTATATGCCTCCCTCCGAAGACGAGGCAAGCCTTGACGACGACGAATTCGTCGTGCCAGAGGATCCCGTTGAGCAAAAGCGTTTCCAACGCAGGCTTATGGCCATGGCAAGAAGCCTCAAGAAAAAACAGCAACAGCTCAAAGCTGATCAAGATTTGTTGGTTGACAGATGGACTGAAGTCCTTGCGGCCGAAGAGCATAAACTCGAACGCCCCTCCAAGAGTTACCCAAAGCGCAAGTTGCTACCCTGATTAGAGGAGGAAGCACTTGATGCGGCCGAACGGCCACCTCGTGGCCGCGATAGAGAGGCCTCCCGGCCCTCCACTCAAGCCGCACCCCATACCAAGGCACGGGAATATGCGCCGGACTTACGAGACATGTTGGAGGACAAGGCAGGGCAAACACGATCGATCTACAGATCGCGTGGGCACCCCATGGCTCGAGACGGTAACCATCACACTGGCCACAAATTCGGCAGGGCCGAACACAATAGACAAAGCTCATTAGAGCTACGTCATGATATCGCCCAGTACAGAGGCGCCGCACACCCACTGTGCTTTACAGATGAAATAATGGATCATCAAATCCCCGAGGGTTTCAAACCCGTAAACATCGAATCATATGATGGCACAACAGACCCTGCGGTATGGATCGAGGATTATCTCCTTCATATCCACATGTCCCGCGGCGATGATTTTCACGCCATCAAATACCCCCCACTCAAGCTTAAAGGACCAGCTCGACATTGGCTCAACAACTTGCCAACAGGATCAATCAGTTGTTGGGAGGACCTGGAAGCCGCATTCCTCAACAATTTCCAGGGCACTTATGTGCGACCCCCAGACGCTGATGACCTAAGTCACGTAATCCAGCAGCCACAGGAATCGGCCAGACAATTCTGGACACGGTTCCTAACAAAGAAAAATCAAATAGTCGACTGTCCGGACGCTGAGGCCCTAGCAGCCTTCAAGCACAATATCGGTGACGAGTGGCTGGCCCGGCACCTCGGACAGGAAAAGCCGAAATCTATGGCAGCACTCATGACACTCATGACCCGCTTTTGCACGGGAGAAGACAGCTGGCTCGCTCGTAGCAACAATATGACCAAGAACCCTGGTAGTTCGGACACCAGGGACATTAGTGGCAGGTCGCGTCGCAACAAGCAGAAGCGCCGCATTAACGGCGACAATGCTGAGGATACGACAGTTAATGCCGGATTCAGAGGCTCTAAATCCGGTCAGCGGAAGAAGCCTTCAAAAGGAATCCTATGGGCCCGTCCAGCTTGGACCGAATACTCGACCGCTTGTGCCAAATACATGGCACCCCCGAAAAGCCGGCCAATCACACCAACAGGGATTGTTGGGTGTTCAAGCAGGCGGGCAAGCTAAGCGCCGACAATGAAGACAAGGGGATACATAGCGATGACGAGGAGGAGCCCCGGTCGCCGAACAACAATGGACAGAAGGGTTTTCCCCCACAAGTGCGGACGGTGAACATGATATACGCCACCCACATCCCCAAAAGGGAGCGGAAGCGCGCGTTAAGGGACGTATACGCGGTAGAGCCAGTCGCCCCAAAGTTCAACCCATGGTCCTCCTGCCCGATCACCTTTGATCGTAGAGACCATCCCACTAGCATCCATCATGGCGGATTTGCCGCATTGGTTCTAGACCCAATTATTGACGGATTTCATCTCACTAGAGTCCTCATGGACGGCGGCAGCAGCCTGAACTTGCTTTACCAGGATACAATGCGAAAAATGGGCATCGAACCCTCGAGGATTAAGCCCACCAAAACGACCTTTAAAGGCGTAATACCAGGTGTAGAGGCCAACTATACAGGCTCGGTCACACTTGAAGTGGTCTTCAGATTCCCGGGTAATTTCTGAAGCGAGGAATTGATCTTCGACATAGTCCCATTCCACAGTGGCTATCATGCACTGCTCGGACGAATCGCATTCGGCAAATTCAATGCGGTACCACATTATGCATACCTTAAGCTCAAGATGCCAAGCCCTCGTGGAGTGATTACGGTCAATGGAAACACCGAACGCTCCCTCCAAATGGAGGAGCACACGGCATCCCTTGCAGCGGAAGTACAAAGTAGCCTCTCCCGGCAGTTCTCCAGTCCGGCCATTAAACGTCCGGACACCGTCAACCGTGCCCGGAGTAACCTACAACAAGACCGCCTGGCACATTCCGAGCAGGCTTAGCAATGCGGCCCCAACCCCAACCCTCGCAAAAAGGCGACGCTAGTACTTCGCGTCCATAACTACGCTCTAGAAATACCATGGGCATCGGGGGAGGGGCACAATCACGGCACGCCCAAAACACGGCTTAAACCGCACCAGGGGCTACCAACTTTTTACTTTTCTCTTACTTCTAGGACTCTACTCTTCGGAAGGCCTGTTCGGCAGTTCAATTGCCGCACAAATGATGCAAGGACCAGGGAAGCAGACAAGCCATGCCGCATTACGGAAATCCCAGGTGGTCTCTATCACGAGCAGTATACCTGTTTCGCATACTATTCCGCAGCTTGCCCCTGGAGCAGACATGTTAAATAGTCCAACTTTTTGTTTATCGCATTACTTGTATCGTTCTGCTTTGATCGCATCTATTTTAATAAACAATGCATAACTTTTGTCTATTTTTTGCATTACCTTTTTTATAATAATGTTCCTTAACGACATGTTGCACCCGTACACTTTGGTATGGCCAAAATACGCCAGGGGCTTCAGTACCCCTCAACATGGTGTGAGAAGTCCGAACACTTTCACAAGTGCGGCACCCCGAACTTATAGCACTATATGCATCGGCTCCGAATCATGTCTTGGGTCAATAGTTGGGTTTGCCCGGCTCCTATATTTTGGTGCCTTACGTTCCGCTATATCGGCTAAGGTAGCACTAGGAGAACCACTGCGATTGTGCCCCGGTTGAGCTGGGTCGAGCACCTCAGTGGAGAAAGCTAAAACTGACTGTCATGATGAAGCGAGAGCTGGTCGCTGTTCAAGAGGTTTTTCGAGTCCCTAAAGACTTATGCCGCTTAGGGCGAGGAGCCGGCTCTGTCCGGCCAAGGCGTGGATAGCGCCCCGAACTCGGTCTTCCGAATACTAGGGGCTTCGCCGAAATTTAAAATTATAGAATTCTATGGCTAAGTGAGAGTGTTCACGCATTATAGTCCGATTGCCTCGTTCGTTGGGCTGAGCGCCTCCCTCGAAGGACCCAAATATGGGAAAAAGAGCACCCAGGTTTATCCCCGAACACCCCAGCACTAGCGGCAAGGGGGCAGAAGCCGACGACTCGCCATTTCTCAGTATTGATAAACAGCCGCACTGAAGGTAATATTTTAAATTCAAGCAGCATTGCTTAGCGCATATGAACAAGTTTTCAGCGCACAGGATAACACGAGCGGGTTTTACTCAAAAAATACATCCTTGGTACATTCATCCGCAACAAGGCGGGCACCCTTCAGAACATCCTTATAATAATTCTCGGGCTTGCGATGCTCTTTCCCCGGCGGTGGCCCGTCCTTCACAAGCTTCTCCGCATCCAGCTTGCCCCAGTGCACCTTAGCACGGGCAAGGGCCCTACGGGCACCTTCAATGCAGACGGAGCGCTTGATGTCTTCAAGCCTCGGACAGGCCTCCACCAGCCGCCGCACCAGCCCGAAATAGCTCCCAGGCAGAGCCTCTCCAGGCCACAGCCGAACTAGGAGGCCCTTCATGGCCTGTTCGGCCGCCTTGTGGAGCTCGACCAGTTGCTTCAGCTGGTCGCTCAGGGGCACGGGGTGTCCGGCCTCAGCGTACTGAGACCAGAACACCTTCTCCGTCGAGCTGCCCTCCTCGGCTCGATAGAATGCGGCGGCATCGGATACACTCCGAGGAAGATCTGCGAACGCTCCTGGAGAGCTCCAGATTCGGGTAAGTAACAGGTAACTCACGTTTATGTGTTTGCTTTGCATAGAGAATGCCTTACCCGCCGCAATCTTCTTCACCTCATCCAACTCCTGGAGGGTCTTCTGGGATTCGGCCTTGGCAGATTTGGCATTTTCAATAGCCACCGCAAGCTCGGACGCTTGCGTCTTCGAGTCACGCTCCAAACTCTCATGTTTTTCCATGAGAGCCTGAAGCTCTTGCCGTACCTTGCCAACCTCGGCCTCATACTTCTCCCGCTCGGTGCGCTCCGAGGCCGAATTCTTCTCGGCCTCGTCCAGCGCTTGCTTAAGGGTCGCCACCTCAGACGTGGCCCCTACAATAGCCACGATAATCCTGTCATTTTTCGCAATTGCACCTTTTTTATATATATTTTTAACAAGGTATTTCTTACCTTCATTGTCCTTGAGCTGCTTCTTGGCACGATCGAGCTCTTGCTCGGACCTTTCGAGGTCCTGCTTTAGCGTGTCCACTTCCGCAGTCAGTGCAGCGGACGCAAGCAGGGTAGCCTGCACATGCATATTGACTCGTTTTTGTTAGACTCCTGCGAATTCTATTTGATCCTCTATTCGACTTTTCTTCCCGAATGCCAAACAGAGCATCAGGGGCTACTGTCTATGCGGTACTATTATTTACACTTTCTTTACTTACCTCGAAGCCTGTCAAAAGGCTAGTACAAGCTGCAGTCAGTCCGTTTTTTGCGGACTGAACCTTCTGGACCACCGCACTCATAATAGCGCGGTGCTCCTCGTCGATGGAGGCGCCTTGGAGCACCTCCAACATATTGTCCAGCGCCTCCGGTTGGACGGAGGCCGCCGGCCCGGTGGACTTGCTCCTCTTGGAAGCAGGTCCCCCGCCGGACTCTGGAACCTTTGAAGGTTCCGGAGCGGTGTCCGGCCTAGAGTCGGACTTGGAGCCCCGGGGGGTTTCATCCCCTTTACTCCTGGAGTCCGGGAGGTCGCCTTGCGGCACCTCCAGGATCACCTCCTCCCGGATTGGAACCTGTTGGGACAACACCTCGGTGTCGTCCGTAGGGCGGGGGGAGGAAGCCGTCGGAAGTGAGTTCACGTCCGACAAGTCCAGTGAGCCGCTCGACGACGCGTCGAGCCGGTCATTGGGTGGGCTGCATAAACACATTCGACATAAGGGAAAGCTGTGCAATAAACGAATACTATGAATTACTTTGGTATCCGGATACTTACGATTTCGCCAGGGGCTTGGCCCTGGGCGCCCACTCCTCTCTGCCGTCGTCGGTGTCGGTGGAGTAGTCCGGAGAAAGGGTTTTCCCCTTCTTGGACCCTTCAGCCTCCCCAGTTGGGGCGGCCTTCCTTTTCTTCCCTTCCCCGCTGGAGGGGGAGAGGTCTCTTCTTCCTCCTCCTCGTCTTCATGGGAGGAGTGCGCCTTGGAGTCATCAGATGATGAATCCGACACCTCCTGGCGCCAGGCACTCTTTCGAGTCCCCGTGGCCTTCTTCTTGGCCTTCTTCTCCGGCACCACATAGGGGTGCCGAAACCAGCAGCTTCGCCAAGCGAGCGTCCGCTGGGCCTTCGGGCAAAGGAGCCGGACAATTGATCTGTCCGGACGTCTCCTGCCAATCCCTGTCAAAGGTAAGGGAGCTTAGATCCGCATGGAGTCAAACCATGAAAAACTAATACCCTATAAAGGTAAAAACAGCTTACCCCACGAGCGTGACGCTGCATGCTGAATCCGCGATCCTCGTAGCGGATGCGGGGGCCTCGGCGCCCTTGAAAAGCACCTTCCAGGCATCTTCGTACGTCGTGTCAAAGAGCCTGCTCAGAGTTCGGTGTCACGCCGGGTCGAACTCCCACAGGTTGAAAGCCCATTGTTGACACGGGAGGATCCGGCGGATGAGCATAACCTGGACTATGTTGACAAGTTTGAGCTTCTTGTCCACCAGGGTTTGGACGCATGTTTGGAGTCCGGTCAGCTCTCCTTTTTTAACACATGATAGGCCCGTCTCTTTCCAGGAGGTGAGCCGCGTAGGGGGTCCGGATCGGAACTCGGGGGCTGCGACCCATTCAGGGTCGCACGGCTCGGTGATGTAAAACCACCCCGATTGCCACCCCTTTCGGGTCTCCACGAAGGAGCCCTCGAGCAATAAGACGTTGGGCATCTTGCCCACCATGGCGCCTCCGCACTCCTCCTGGGTGCCGCACACCACCTTCGGCTTGACATTGAAAGTCTTGAGCCATAGGCCGAAATGGGGGCAGTTGTGGAGGAAAGCCTCGCACACGACGATAAACGCCGAGATGTTGAGGACAAAGTTCAGGGCCAGATCATGGAAATCCAGGCCATAGTAGAACATGAGCCCCCGGACGAATGGGTGTAGAGGGAAGCCCAGTCCGCGAAGGAAATGGGGAGGAATACCACCCTCTCATGGGGCCTAGGAGTGGGGATGAGCTGCCCCTTTTCGGGAAGCCGGTGCGCAATATCGCTAGCCAGATATCCGGCCTTCCTCAGCTTTTTGATGTGTCCCTCCGTGACGGAGGAGACCATCCACTTGCCTCCCGCTCCGGACATGACTGGAGAAGGTTGAGGTGGTAGTGCGGACTTGGCGCTGGAGCTCGAGTGCGCAAGAATGGATAGGCAAAGGAGGAAGAAGGCGTGGGTGAAAAGGTGGATCCTTATCCCCTTATATGGGTGGACGCAACTACGTGTCCCCACCAGCCTGGTAAAACTCGCTTATCTCCAAGTGCCGTAATCAATGGCGCGGTTGGGTTACCCACGCCCGTATTGATGAGAATCCCGGAATAAGGGGACACGATCTCTGCTTTAACAAGACGTGCCAAGGAAACCGCCTCGCATAACGCGCTAAGATGGGACAGTAAAACGGTTCGAATAAAAGCTTGGCCGTGGTGTGATGTCACACTACGGAGTACGTCAGCAGATTAGATTTGTGTAAATATTATTCTCTCTATGGCAATATGTGGAAACTTATTTTGCAGAGCCGGACACTATCTTTGTGTTCAAAATCTTCTATGAAGTACTTGGAGGAGGAACCCGCCTTGCAATGCCGAAGACAATCTGCGCGCCGGACTCGTCGTCATTGAAGCCTGGTTCAGGGGCTACTGAGGGAGTCCTGGATTAGGGGGTGTTCGGATAGCCGAACTATACCTTCAGCCGGACTCCTGGACTATGAAGATACAAGATTGAAGACTCCGTCCCGTGTCCGGAAGGGACTTTCCTTGGCGTGGAAGGCAAGCTTGGCGATACGGATGTTCAGATCTCCTACCATTGTAACCGACTCTATGTAACCCTAACCCTATCCGGTGTCTATATAAACCGGAGGGTTTTAGTCCGTAGGACAACATACACATCAACAATCATACCATAGGCTAGCTTCTAGGGTTTAGCCTCCTTGATATCGTGGTAGATCTACTCTTGTACTACCCATATCATCAATATTAATCAAGCAGGACGTAGGGTTTTACCTCCATCAAGAGGGCCCGAACCTGGGTAAAACATTGTGTCCCCTGCCTCCTGTTACCATCCGCCTAGACGCACAGTTTGGGACCCCCTGCCAAAGTTGGCTCCTTGTTACATTGGTCCTTTTCGCATTCTCGCTAAACGAGGAGAGGTTGCCTACCAGTTGGAACTACCCCCACATCTTTCTCGAGTTCATGATGTCTTCCACGTCTCTCAACTCAGGCGTTGCTTCTCGGATCCCATTCGCGGAGTGGACCACGAAACGCTTGATCTCCAAGATAACCTCACATATCGAGAGTACCCTGTTCGCATTCAGGATCAAGAAGAGTGTGTCCTCGACGTCATAACATCAAGTTTCTCAAGGTTCAGTGGTCTCATCATTCCGAGAGAGAAGCTACTTGGGAGCGTGAAGATCGTCTTCGACTTGAGTACCCCACTTTCTTTCGGCCGACTCCTGAATCTCGGGATGAGATTCTCTCGAGTGGGGGAGAGTTGTCACATCCCTAGTTCCGGTATGACCTAGACTAGCTAGTCATGTGTGCATCATGTTTAAATTTCATCTAAATTTGAAATGGGGATTTGTGAAACCCTCAAAAATCATTTCTGGAAATGACCCAAATAAAAATTGCTCCAAAAAGGTCCAAGAAAATGTTCATGTTGCTCTCTAAAAATATTGGTCAGAGGTAAATTTCAAACCAATATTTTTAGGAGCTCATAAATATTTATTTTGGCCATTTGGAATTAATGCAAGAATTATTTGCATTGGATATATATATGTTATATATGTCCAAAAATTCTGAATTTTGGTGAGGGGCTTTGATTTAATCCCTTAGGTCCCTGCAAAAATTGTCAGAAGAAAATAAAATGATTTAGTATTATTATTAAGTCAAAACAAATGTCAGAAAATAGAAAAGAAAACAAAAGTGGAAAAACGCTTACCTGTGCTTACCTGCGGCCTGGCACTGTGCAGCCCAGCCGGCCCACTCGCACAGTGCCAGTCGTCCTTGTCCTCGCGCCAGTCGGCCGGGCCTCCCCCTCGTTGCCCTCGTTGCCCTAGAGGAACCAAAGCTTTTCAAGAACTATCATAATATTATCATAATATTGTTTTTTTACAATTTTAGCACATTTTATTCGAATATCATGTGCTTCAAGCACTGGCCCTCTATCAAGCGGGCACCCTCTAAGGCGTCGTCGAAATAATGCTCTGGTGCGTGATGGTCCTTGCCCTTGGGGGGACTCTTCGCTGCAACGTCGGTGGCCTTCATCTTCACCCAGTATGTCTTGACGCGGGCAAAGGCCATCTGTGCACCTTCAATGCACGTTGAACGCTTAACGGCGTCGATACGCGGCACTGCATTATTATGTCGCTGCACCAAACCGAAATAACTATCCGAAATTGGTCCAGTAGGCCACGGCTAGACTATGACGTCCTTCATAGCAGAACCGGATATCCTGTGGAGCTCGGCCCACTGGGCCATCTGTTCGTTCAGCAACAGTGGACGCTTTGGCACGCCGAATTGTGACAAAAAAGCTTCTCCGTTGCACACCCTTCCTGCGCTTGGTAAAATTGCGCCACATCGGAGGCGCTCTTCGACAGGTCCAAGAATGTGTCCAGAGAGCTCCACATTTGATTAAGCGGGGAATACTTCGGATCGCCGAACTTCGTCTGTAATAAGAAAGGCTTACCACCCGCTATCTCCCCAGCTTGCCAGATCTCTTCCCGAGTCGCTCTAGACTCAGATCATGCTTCTTTCACCTCTTGTAAGGCCTTGTCGAGATCGGCCGCTTTGGCTTTGTTATCCCTCTCAAAGAATTCGCACTGGACAGTGGTTTCCTCTAGCTCGCGCGCCATGATAGAAATTCTCTCCTCACACTAGTGCTGAGCAGCCTGTTCGGTTTTTAACTCATCAGCTGCCTTATTGGCAGCCGAATTACTCATCCGGGCTTGCTCCTTGGCTAGGATAAGTTCAGCCCGAAGGGCCTCCACCGCAGCAGCACCATCTGCAGTTATGCGTGTCTCAGTATACAATTCTAGCTTCATGCTGATGTTATCATACATACATACACTGACTGCCCCAAAAACATACCTTGTGCCTCGTCAAGTTGCCTGTTGATAAGTGTGATGTCATCATCTGCCTCATCAATCTACTGCTGCAGATCTGCAACGTCCGTGGATCGGGCAGTAGCCGGGGAGGTAACAACATGTGTTCCAAGTAGTCAGATTATTTCCTGGACATATATTTTTGATCCTCTGATCGCCTCCCTTGGGAAGACAATCAGAGTCTCAGGGGCTACTATCTATACAGAGGAGTATTTTGTGAATTAAACACAATTGAAAGCATCACAGTACAAACCTCGAAGACTCTTAGCAGGCTCATGAAGGCCTCATTCAATCCGCCTTTCGCGGACAGGACCTTCTCAACCACCGTACCCATCAAGGTACAATGGTCCTCGGAGACGGACGTCCGTCGCAGCATGTTCGTCAATATATCCAACGCTTTTGGATCTTCGAAAGCTGCTGTAGCAGCACGACCTCCCTTCGAAGGGATCCGTTGATTCGTCCCTAGAGTTGTCTCCGACTGTAAGCCGGACAGTCCGTGCCTTTATTGTTGGCCCCCAGACCCTAGGCTACTGAAGTATCACCTTCTGTTAGTGTTTTCATCATCCCCCGCATCACTTGTTGATCATGAGAGACGCTCCGGGACGACACCTCGAAGTCGTACGCCCTATTGGGCGAGGAGACCGATGGAGGTGTCTCACTTTCCATCATCTCCGGGAGAAGATCCCCTGAGGAAGATGATTGTTGAAGAAGACTGTGTGCCGAGCTGCAAAAACATATATTCTAGATGTTACCCTGGTCACAGGAGAGGAACGTGATATGTTTAAAACATCCTTGTTCACTTACGATTTAGGCTTGCCCTCGCTGGGGGACTGCGCGATAATGTCGTCCTCCAAGCCCGAGCCGCCCGATAGGGGCATCTCGCCTCGCTTGGGAGCCTTTTCCTCCCAATCTTCGGAGACGGCCCTTTTCTTACTATGGGGAGAAGGAATGTTGGCTTCTACTTTACTTTTGTCTTCGGGCGATGGGATTTTGATCTCCCCGGACACAACATCTAATATATCTTCAGGATGGAGACAACCTTCGATCCTCCCGCTCTCCGTCTTGTTCTCCTTCACAGGCATCTGGAACGGTGCCGGGGCCAGCATCCTTGTTAATACGGGATCCACTGAGTCTTCGGGAAGGGGGGCCGAACATCTAATTCATTCTGCTTTCTTTATCCAGCCCTGGAAGAAGATAGTGTGATCAATATCACATTACGGCACGCATAGCTAGAAATTGTTCGGGAGTCGAGCGCTTACCAAGGTATCTGGATGGTTGCGGTCGAGACTGATGTCCTTGTTGGTGTCTGGCCACTGTTTTCGTTTCCCGAAAAACAACTTCCACATTCCTTTGTGCGTAGTACCGAAGAAGTCTTGGAGGGTCTGTGATCCTTCCGGATTAAACTCCCACATTCGGAGAGGCCGTCGCTGGCACGACAGAACCCGGCGGACCAGCATTACTTGAACCACGTTGATAAGACTGACGTCCTTCTCAAGGAGGCTCCGGATGCGGCTCTGTAGAGTCTCCACTTCATCAATTGATCCCCAGTCCAGCCCCTTATTAATCCATGATGCAAGCTGTAACTGAGAGCCAGATCAAAACGTAGGTATAGCCGCCCACTTGGTACCGCAGGGTTCAGTGACGTAAAACCACTCCCGCTGCCATAGGTTGGGAGTTTCGGTGAAAGAGCCTTTTGGCCAGGGAGCATTGGTAAGCTTGCTCACTATAACACCTCCTCACTCCGGTTGTTCCCCGTCGACTACCTTCGGCTTCACACTAAAGGTCTTAAGCCATAAGCGGGAGTGTGGGGGAATACGGAGAAAGGCCTCACATGTGATAATGAACGTCGAGATGTGAAGGAAAGAATATGTGGTTAGATCATGAAAATCTAGTCCGTAGTAAAACATGAGCCCCCGGACGAAGGGATGAAGAGCAAATCCTATCCCTCATAGAAAGTGGGAGATGAATACAACCCTCTCGCCGGATCTAAGAGTAGGAATAACCTTTCCTCGATCAGGAAGCCTGTGGGGGATCTCCGTGGTCAGGTATCTGGCCGCACGAAGCTTTGCGATGTCCTCCTCTGTAACAGAGGAAGCCACCCATCGGCCCTGTGGGCTGGGTCCGGACATGATTGGGAAGCCAGAAGCAATGAAGTCGAACCTTGGGTGCTAGAACTCGAAGTTGGCAGGGCTGAGGAAAGGGTCGGCGTAAAATAAGACGACCCTTGGCTCCTTTATAAAGGTAACGGATATCGAACGCCTCCTCCTAAGCCTGAAAACCTGCCTATTGCTAAGGAATCATACCAATGGAACGGTTGGGTTACCCACGCTCGTATTGATGAGAATCCCGCAATAAGGGGACATGATCTCTGCTTCGACAAGACATGCCAATAAAAACTGTGCCTCGAAACATGGAACGGTAGGACAAGAAACGGTTCGCAATAATGACCGGGCAAACGTGATGTCGTGTTACAAAAAGTTGTCGGCAGATTGGACTCGTGATATATTATACTCTCTGCGGTTGTATGTGGTACTTGCATTGCAGATCTGGACACGTTCGTCATGACCGAAGACTATCTTGGAGTATTCAGAAAGGGGAAGCCGCCTTGCAATGCCGAAGACAATCTGCGCGCCATACACCTCGTCATTGAAGCCTGGTTCAGGGGCTACTGAGGGAGTCCTGGACTAAGGGGTCCTTGGGCGTCCGACCTATTAGACATGGGCTGGACTGATGGGCTGTGAAGATACAAAGACTGAAGACTCTACCCATGTCCGGATGGGACTCTTCCTGGCGTGGAAGCCAAGCTTGGCGTCCAAATATGAAGATTCCTTTCTCTGTAACCAACCTTATGTAACCCTAGATCCCTCCGGTGTCTATATAAACCGGAGGGCTAGATCCGTAGATTGATATCCTCATAATCATAGTCAGACAGGCTAGACTTCTAGGGTTTAGCCATTACGTTCTCGTGGTAGATCAACTCTTGTAATACTCATATTCATCAAGATCAATCAAGCAGGAAGTAGGGTATTACTCCATAGAGAGGGCCCGAACCTGGGTAACATTGTGTCCCTTGTCTCCTGTTACCATCGACCTTAAACACTATCACAGCCCTAGAGTTTGCTTGTAACTTGTGGCATTGCATCAATGCATCATGTTTAAATTTCATGAAACTTGAAATAGGGATTGATCCAAATCCTAGCACCAGATCAAATCAAACTAGGTCCAAATAAAATATTTTCTCAATGACCCAGAATGCCCTTTGGAAATGTTCATGACTTCGGATAATGGTGAAAACCTCTGCCAAAAATGGTGAACATATTTATAGGTCATTCCTGGATTTTTGAGCCAAATCTTAAAGTATTTGAATTTGGGCATTTAAACACTATAAATAATTTAAATGCTCAAATAATGCTGAAATTAAACGTGGGCCACTAGAATAATCCATAGAGTGTCCACAAATTATTGCAGCATTTTACAAAGTGCTTTAGCATTTTTTTATAAAGCCAAACAGTTGCAGAAAATTAGAAAATAGAAATAAAAGAGAGAGAGAGAAGGACTACCTGGCCCACCTACCTAAAGCCGGCCCAGCTCGCTGGCCCAGCCCACCTGGCGCCTCCTGTCATCTTCTCCACCGCGCCAGGAGGACGCGGGCGTGTGCCCGACGCATGCGCGGCCACCTCCTGCTTGCCGACGAGCCCCTGGACGCGTGGATGACTTCCGCGTGCCGTCCCGATCCCGCTGACCGCTTCGCTCACTCTCCCCCACGGCCCTCTCTCCTCTGCTCCCTCTCTCTCGCCCGGACCGAACGCGTCCGTCGCCGCCGTCCAAAGCCACAGCGTCCACAGCCACCCACTCGCCTCTCCGAGTTGTTCCCGAGTTCCGCTGCGACTCTCTCCTCCTCATCGCCGACTCACGCGACGCCAGAAGCCCCGCATCGTCTCCCCCGACCTCGTCTTGAAGCTTCGGCCGCCAGAGATCCCCTCGCCGCCCCGCTTCGCTCCGGTTCCTCCCCGAGCTAGCCGTTGGCCTCGTCGCAACCACAGTGAGCTCCTGCTCCTCCTCCCCCTCTCCGTTCCTTCTGTTAAACGCCGTAGCCGCCGCACCACCTGCGCCCGAACGCCGGCTGCCGCTGCCGAGCTCGTAGCTGTTGCCTCCAGCCACCCCAGGCCCGGCTAGCACCACCAAACTACGCGCGCCGGCGAGGGCACCCCAACGCGCCTAACCGCGGCTCGAACCGTGCACCGTAGCGACGAATCCATCGAGCCCGTGCTCCGGCCGCCGCTGACCTTGACGCCGTCGTCGCCTCCGGCCATCCCATGGTCTCCTGCGTGTTCCATTGGATGTGCGAGAGCCTGGGCTTCGCACCGGTGGTCTCGGCCACTAATTTGGTCGCCGGAGGGCAAAATCCGAGCCCCTCCGCCGTCTCGGCCTCGCCGGCGACTCAACGCCGGCAGGGTTTGACCCCTGTTTGACTGGGATTTGACTCCCCTGAGTCAGTGACATGTGGGCCCAAGCCCCTAATTAGTTAACTCGAGACTAATTAGAGATAACTAATTTAGTTAACTAAACTAGACACTGACATGCGGACCCCGCCCTGCTAACAGCCTGGTTAGGGTTAGTTTAACACTAACTAACTCAGTTAGTGGACTGAGTCACTGACCAGTGGGTCCCACTGGTCAGGTTTGACCCGGACCAGCCCCTGTTGACCTGCTGACATCATAATGACGTAGTGCTGACGCAGTAAAGGAATTTCTGGTTTTAAAATAATACATGAAATTCCAGAAAACAATTTAAACTTCTCAAAATCATAGAAATTCAACCGTAACTCCAAATGAAATAAATTATATATGAAAAATGATTAGAAAAATCCAAGGAATCTGAATATGGCATTTTCATGCATGTTTGAACAACTTAACCTCACTATCTAGTACAAAACATGATAATGCAGTATTTGAATTCATAGTTTGAATTTGAATTCGAACCTAGTGTTCAAACCAACTCCATTTAACTTGTTGCTAGTTGCATTAGCTTAATCAACAACATATTGCCATGTCATGATCATGCATCATATTGTTGCATCGCATTGATTATGTTCTTCTTGTTTGCCGGTAAATGTCCCCTCTCGGTAGACGCTGCTCCGACGTTGTGATCGTTGATACTGATGAAGACTCAATGTTATCTTCAGAAGTGCCAGGCAAGCAAAACCTCCTTGTGCATTCTGATACATTCCCACTCTCCCGCTCCTGCTCTCTTTTACTGCATTAGGTCAACACGATTCCTCTGTTACTTGCTGCGGTAGTTGAACCCCTTATCCTCTGCATGACCTGTCATTGCCACAGTAAATAGATGAAACCCACTAGCATGAGTAGGAGTTGTTTGAGCCCTGATGTGCCTACTCATTCATGCTTGTTTGTCATGCCTGCTACTGCTTAGAGTTGGGTCAGGTCTGATTCATCGGGGATGAATCGGAGGTGTGTAAACATGTTCCTACTGTTGAGAGCTAAGTGTGTGAACACGATTTGGTAAAGGTAGCGGTGAGAGGCCATGTAGGAGTACATGGTGGGTTGTCTCATTGAAGCCGTCCTTAGGATCTAAGTTCTGTGTTTGTGATCCATGAAACAATTACTACCACGCATTGGGCCCGAAACCAATGGACCCTCTCGGCTTCTTGATCACCCTTGTCCTCTGTCCAGGAGATGCAACTAGTTTCTGGTGTTTATAGATGTGTTCGCGGCTGTGCATAGCGCTGACCCTAGGGGTGGGCTATGATGCGGTAGATACACCATGGCACGGTGTACCGGGCGCCCGTTTGGTGTCTCGGGAACCCTGTTCACATCGTTCGGGGCCGTATGTGGAAACCTCGGCTGGACTCCCTGCGGATGGAACCTGGATAGGAGATAAACCTAGACTAGAGACTTGAGTGTTTAGGTAGGCCGTGGCCGACACCCTCGTTGGGCTTCCTCTTGAAGGTTGCCGAGTACATGTCGTGTAAACGACGGTAAGTGGTGAGAGCGTGTGTGAAGAAGTACACCCCTGCAGGGTTAACATCATCTATTCGAATAGCCGTGTCTGCGGTAATGGACTTCTGGGTTGCCTATAACAGTTCATAGACAAGTGAAAGTGGATACTCTAAAACTCACAAGATAAGTGTGAGTGCTATGGATGGCCTTCTCGTAGGGAGACGGGAGTGGATCCATAGTGGTGTATTGAATGGTGAATATGTGGACTCGTGTGCGCCACCTCAAAAGAGTTGCTTGCAGTCGTAGTTCTGGTTAGCCACTGAGTCAAAGCTGGCTTGCTGCAGTTAAACTCCACCACCCCCCCTTGTTGATACCGACGCATATGTAGCTAGTTCTGATGTAAGTCTTGCTGGGTACATTTGTACTCACGTTTGCCTATTTTATGTTTTGCAGAGAGACGTCAGTCTCGCTAGTAGTTCCGTGTGGACTTCGACGTTTAGCTTGATACCTCAGCTACGATCTTGTGCCCTCGGCAGGATCTGGTAGATAGTCAGGCTTCTCAGCCTTTTCCATTTGTAGATGTCTGTACTCAGACATGTTGAGCTTCCGCATGTGCTTTGATTTGTATGATATGATTGTTGGGTCATGAGACCCATGTTTGTAATATCTCGCTCCTCGGAGCCTAATGAATAAATACTTGAGTTGTAGAGTTATGTTGTGATGCCATGTTGTATTTACACATATCGAGCATATTGTGTGTATGATTGAAATGCTTGGTATGTGTGGGATCCGACAATCTAGTGGTTTATCCTTGGCAGCCTCTCTTATGGGGAAATGTAGTCTAGTGCTTCCATGAGCCATAGTAGTCCGCTATAGCCCGGTTCACCGGAGTCCTGCTAGCCCAGCACTACTGCTTAGGGCACTTGACTGGCCGGCATGTGTTTCACTTTGTTCCTGTGTCTGTCCCTTCGGGGAAATGTCACGCGGTGACATCCGGAGTCCTACCTAGCCTGCTACAGCCCGGGTTCCCGGAGTCCTGTTAGCCCAGTGCTACAGCCCGGATTCACACGCTGCTGACCGACATGCTCGAAGTTGATTCATGTATGCCTGTCCCCATGGGTTAGTGCCGCTTTGGGTTCACGACTAGCCCATGTCGGCCTGGGTTCTCTGTCATATGGATGCTAGTGACACTATCATATACGTGAGCCAAAAGGCGCAAACGGTCCTGGGCCAGGTAAGGTGGCACCCGTGGGAATACCGTGCGTGAGGCCGCAAGGTGATATGATGTGTTACATGCTAGATCGATGTGGCTTAGGATCGGGGTCCTGACAGCTTTGGTATCAGAGCCTGACTGCCTGTAGGATTACCAAGCCAAACTGGTCGAAGTTGTGTCTAGAAATGCTTTAGTTATATAAGGGAATTGATTGTGGGAGGAAACGTAAGGCTCTTTTTACTCCTTATACCTCATGGCCTTCTGATCTGAGTCATCCTCTTCCTTTCTACGGGGATTAAGAATTAGACCTTCTCATCTATCTATCAGGATGACGTGTTTCTAATCCGTAGACTTATAGGATTGATAGTTTCAAGCCTCAGTTCCGTTCCTACTACCTCCGTATGTTGTCAGTTGATCTTGGAACCTTGATATTGTTGTTGAGTGGCGATGCCACCATTTTTGCAGGTTGTCTCAAATCTTTTTGAGCATTTACAACCGTTATGCTGTCCGAGTCATCCCAGGTTTCTAAGTAGTCTGATGCATTTGCAAACCCCTTCCTCCTGTTCTTGATGTTCCTTTGGGCCAGATTAAGCACACTAATCGGTGAGTTGAGGTACTCCGTTGCCTCGGCGTATATGTTGGAGCTACTATTATGACCCTAGGTGTCTTATGAAACCATCTAGTAATCTAGCCATGTTTTGTATCCCCAGTGTGTGATTCTGGCCATTATTCTCGAAAGCATCCCGTGATGCCATGTAGTAGTAGGTACTCCATTCATGGGTTCTTGAACCCGAGATTCACCCTACTTACCTCATGTTGATAGTGTTGCTAGTTCCTTTAGGATATTAGTAACCTTGCCTTAGTCCTCGAGGTCCGTGGTATTTCCTTCTTCCAAATACTATGAACCACTTATGGCAGAAGTTTGTTGGATCAAAAGATCACAACCAGAGTGCTCTTGATGAGTTCTCCATTCTGCATCGTGACTCTGCCAGTTCTACCTTTCTGCTTGGGTTATCCGGAAGAAATATGTTGAACTCGTTCGACATACTAATCTATGCATTCACAACTCAGAAAGTTATATGTTCCTTTGAGTTGTCCCCCTTCCGCTATATTCCGATCTCCGTCTATCAATTGATAGTGAGGAGTATGTATGCATTCGTGTTCGTCGATGCCTAGTATTCTTGTGGTTCGTCAAGCCGTTCTATTTCAGAATGACTAGGAGAAACAAACTCCAGTACCTCATCCATGTCTAGGATTGGATCAAAGCAGTTGTATTCCACAGATCAAAATGCCAATCCAGCTTTTTCTCTGTTCTACCCTGGAGTATTACCCCCTTTATGTCAGGATTGTCATGAGAATTGCACCCTCTCTCATGAATTCTTGACGCAATGATACTTAATACCATCATTTTTCATTCCTCGGTCTCATGTTGTCGCAACCGGAATGCCGGCAAGTGAACCATGATGTGTGAAATCAATACTCCTAGCAACTAGTTGCTAGGTAGCTAATGGACAATAATTTCTTTCTTAGCGTGTTGGTTATTGAATCATCATCCTAAGATTGATCGTGCTACCTAGTCCTTATTTCCTGGTGCACTCTTCGATCAACGAGTTAGGATTTTGCCAAACCCTTGCTCTATTGATCATATCGTCTTGCTCTGAAAAGCAAGATTGATCTCGAGCTTAGTATCATATTAGTGGTTCGTGATGTTCCGATTATCTTCTCGGAAGTATTACCTGGTTGTCACCTGACCGCTATGTTGAGTTCGTGATCATGTTGGTTTTCCTCCAAACCACCCATTCTCCAAGAATCTATGTTGGATACCCTGAGCTACTTGGTTAAGCTTAACAACAACTTGGAGAGTTGGAAGATGAAAACTTGTCCGATTTAGCTCATCACTAAGGGATATCCTTGTGTGTGTGTGTGTTGAAGAAAGATGATAGCTTCATCGACTGATCCCCGTGATCAGCTGTTGAATCTATTATCTTGTCCAAACCTGGATTTGAGTGTGGGCTATCGGCAAATCAAATCAGAACCAACGATGTTCGTAATGTTGTCTTACTTGTGGTTGTCCCTCGAGCATACACCATTATATCTTTGGTCTGACCAATACTATCACATTGTTCACATAGTGGTGGAAGTCCAATGATATGGAGATTCCGATGAGTTGCTGTTAAGCCCATCAGCAGCATTTTGTCTCCCCCATGATTCACGTTGAACATTACACTAGTGTTGGAAACTTTATAAGCATTGCCCTCATGTCCCGATCATGAAGCATATGTCCGGTTGAAAGATGTGACTTCCTCTAATTCATGTGCATCTGATGTAAGTTGCCGCCGTGAATTCGAGAAAGCTTGTTTTTGCTTCCTTCGGAACCATCCCAAGTCAGTCATGCATATGTGCGAAGTATTCTATGGTTTGAAGACTTGCAACCTTTAGCCCATATGTATCCCTAGCACACCAAGCCACTGATTGATTTGTTCAAGGAGAAGGAGTTCCTTCATAACAACTAGTCATGACTTATGTCAGGACTTCGTTATCCTCAATGATGGTTCCCACCTGAACTCGATAGTGTTTTACTATAAGACCATAACGTGGTCATGCTCGTCTTGGATAGCGTGTTCACAGGTTTGTAGCAGAACCAGCTCATGTTTTGGAGCTAGCTATCGCAGTTCATTCCCCGAGAATCTCGCAACGTCATCTCGTCAAATTGTGTTGCAAACCTTTATTTTCCTTTCTAGACTCGATGAGTCTGGAATATCCTGACACCAACCAAATCTGAATCTCAGGAAGATATGATGGTTGGAACGTACTCCAAGAACTAATCATGTTGGTCTCTCTATAACCGATAACGTGGATGTCATGGCCAACACACCTAGCCGGAAGACCTATTATCGTAGTATCCTGGTTGAAGAAGTTGGTCACCTCTCCATAAGGATCTCGCAGGATCTGCCTCCGTAGTTATTCCTTATGGATTCTTGAGCTTCCGAAGTCCGACCTTTTACTTGATGTTCTAGATATCAAACCATATCTATGAATGGATTATGCTAGCACATCAAGGAGAACATTAGAAGCAGAGTGCTAAATGTCTCTCAGTCGATCGTCCAGATTCTGTTCCCTTAGCCTCGCTAAGGGAAGATCTGAGAAGTTGTTATCTTCCTTGGTATCCGCATCATCCATCACTAGTCCTCATGGTAGTATGTCGTGTTGCCAGGATCCTTGCCACGGATGTTGGTAGAACCTTGATGAATATGGAAATGCTCAAGTTCTTGAGAGCACGCGCCATCACCAAGTTTTACCGTTGGCGTTAACTGGGATTTGCTTCCAGTTTCCTCGGTTATGTTATAACCTTTTCAAACAGTGGACTCACTCTCGACTGTTGAGTTCCTCCCCAGTTACCAGAATCATTCCCAACATTTGCATTTTGTTCCCAGCTTGCACCTTAGTAGTTGTTGTTCATGATCATCTTCAAAAGTGGACTTACCATGGGTCCCATCCATTTCCGATGATAAGCAAAAATCATCCATTGTGTTGTCTTCAACAAGGTAGTCCACATCATCCATTCTGGTGTGAGTATGCCATTCTTCGAACTTCTTCAAACAATTGTTGTGATTGCATTCTGGTGTGAGTATGCCATTCTTCGAACTTCTTCAAACGATTGTTGTGATTGCCTTAGGCTGGTATAGAGAGTTTCAATGATCTTTGTATCAAAAGTAATTCTTTTTGCCACTTAAGGGAATAGTTCTTCGAGTCACCTTCCTTAAGGTGTCTCGTTGTGGTATCATGGCAACCCAACTCCTCGCTACGTTGACACCGTTCGCCACCCTCCTAGGTGTGGGAATTCTGCTACTTATTTAAACCTTGTCATATGCTCATTTCCATCATTCTTGATGTGTGTATCGTGTCTCATCTCCACAGGTGTCGCTATGTCTCATTCTGTGAGTTGATCGTCGGTTGCTCGATCTTCGAGAAGATCGACTCCTCTAGATTCTCTTTTTATTCCCGTTGTCATGTTGGATGGAGTTCTCATAGCAAGACGTCGAGTCAAAGATGATGATCGAATCAATGTTCCTATGAAGTGCAACCTGTATCGTGACGACCGTGTTAGCTTGTGCCCCCTCTCATAACATAACGCTAGAGTTTTCTTCTAACTTGTGGCATTGCATCAATGCATCATGTTTAAATTTCATGAAACTTGAAATGGGGATTGATCCAAACCCTAGCACAATATCAAATCAAACTAGGTCCAAATAAAATATTTTCTCAATGACCCAGAATGCCCTTTGGAAATGTTCATGACTTCGGATAATGGTGAAAACCTCTGCCAAAAATGGTGAACATATTTATAGGTCATTCCTGGATTTTTGAGTTAAATCTTAAAGTATTTGAATTTGGGCATTTAAACACTATAAATAATTTAAATGCTCAAATAATGCTGAAATTAAACGTGGGCCACTAGAATAATCCATAGAGTGTCCACAAATTATTGCAGCATTTTACAAAGTGCTTTAGCATTTTTTTATAAAGCCAAACAGTTGCAGAAAATTAGAAAATAGAAATAAAAGAGAGAGAGAGAGAGAGAAGGACTACCTGGCCCACCTACCTGAAGCCGGCCCAGCTCGCTGGCCCAGCCCACCTGGCGCCTCCTGTCATCTTCTCCACCACGCCAGGAGGACGCGGGCGTGTGCCCGACGCATGCGCGGCCACCTCCTGCTTGCCGACGAGCCCCTGGACGCGTGGACGACTTCCGCGTGCCGTCCCGATCCCGCTGACCGCTTCGCTCACTCTCCCCCACGGCCCTCTCTCCTATGCTCCCTCTCTCTCGCCCGGACCGAACGCGTCCGTCGCCGCCGTCCGAAGCCACGGCGTCCACAGCCACCCACTCGCCTCTCCGAGCTGTTCCCGAGGTCCGCCGCGACTCCCTCTTCCTCATCGCTGACTCACGCGACGCCGGAAGCCCCGCATCGACTCCCCCGACCTCGTCTTGAAGCTTCGGCCGCCGGAGATCCCCTCGCCGCCTCGCTTCGCTCCGGTTCCTCCCCGAGCTAGCCGTTAGCCTCGTCGCAACCACAGTGAGCTCCTGCTCCTCCCCCCTCTCCGTTCCTTCTGTTGCACGCCGTAGCCGCCGCACCACCTGCGCCCGAACACCGGCCGCCGCTGCCGAGCTCCTAGCCGTCGCCTCCGGCCACCCCAGGCCCGGCTAGCACCACCAAACGACGCGCGCTGGCGAGGGCACCCCAACGCGCCTAGCCGCGGCTCGAACCGTGCACCGTAGCGACAAATCCGTCGAGCCCGTGCTCCGGCCGCCGCTGACCTTGACGCCGTCGTTGCCTCCGGCCATCCCACGGTCTCCTGCGTGTTCCATTGGATGCGCGAGAGTCTGGGCTTCACACCGGTGGTCTCGGCCGCTAATTTGGTTGCCAGAGGGCAAAATCCGAGCCCCTCCGCCGTCTCGGCCTCGCCGGCGACTCAACGCCGGCAGGGTTTGACCCCTGTTTGACTGGGGTTTGACTCCCCTGAGTCAGTGACATGTGGGCCCAAGCCCCTAATTAGTTAACTCGAGACTAATTAGAGATAACTAATTTAGTTAACTAAACTAGACACTGACATGCGGACCCCGCCCTGCTAACAGCCTGGTTAGGGTTAGTTTAACACTAACTAACTAAGTGAGTGGACTGAGTCACTGACCAGTGGGGCCCACTGGTCAGGTTTGACCCAGACCAGCCCCTGTTGACCTGCTGACGTCATAATGACATAGTGCTGACGCAGTAAAGGAATTTCTGGTTTTAAAATAATACAGGAAATTCTAGAAAACAATTTAAACTTCTAAAAATCATAGAAATTCAACCGTAACTCCAAATGAAATAAATTATATATGAAAAATGATCAGAAAAATCCAAGGAATCTGAATATGGCATTTTCATGCATGTTTGAATCAACTAACCTCAACTGTCTTGTCCAAAACATGATAATGGCAGTATTTGAATTCATAGTTTGAATTTGAATTCGAACTAGTGTTCAAACCAACTCCATTTAACTTGTTGCTAGTTGCATTACTTAATCAACAACATATTGCCATGTCATATATGCATCATATTGTTGCACAATCGCATTGATTGTGTTCTTCTGTTTGCGTAAATGTCCCTCTCGGTAGACGCTGCTCCGACATTGTGACGTTGACACTGATGAAGATCAATGTTATCGTTCAAAGTGCCAGGCAGCAAAACCTCCTTGTGCATTTCGATACATTCCACTCTCGTCGCTCCTGCTCTCTTTATTGCATTAGGACAACACGATTCCTCTATTACTTGCTGTGGTAGTTGAACCCCTTATCCTCTGCATGACATGTCATTGCCACAGTAAATAGATGAAACCCACTAGCATGAGTAGAAGTTGTTTGAGCCCTGATGTGCCTACTCATTCATGCTTGTTTGTCATGCCTGCTACTGCTTAGAGTTGGGTCAGGTCTGATTCATCGGGGATGAATCGGAGGTGTGTAAACATGTCCTACTGTTGAGAGCTAAGTGTGTGAACATGATTTGGTAAAGGAAGCGGTGAGAGGCCATGTAGGAGTACATGGTAGGTTGTCTCATTGAAGCCGTCCTTAGGATCCGAGTTCTATGTTTGTGATCCATGAAACAATTACTACCACGCATTGGGCCCGAAACCAATGGACCCTCTCGGCTTCTTGATCACCCTTGTCCTCTGTCCAGGAGTTGCAACTAGTTTCTGGTGTTTATAGGATATGTGTTGGCGGCCGTGCATAGCGCTGACCCTAGGGGTGGGCTATGATGCGGTAGATACACCGTGGCACGGTGTACCGGGCTCCCGTTTGGTGTCTCGGGAACCCTGTTCACATCGTTCAGGGCCGTATGTGGAAACCTCGGCCGGACTCCCTGCGGATGGAACCTGGATAGGCGATAAACCTGGACTAGAGACTTGAGTGTTTAGGTAGGCCGTGGCCGACACCCTCGTTGGGCTTCCGCTTGAAGGTTGCCGAGTACATGTCGTGTAAACGACGGTAAGTGGTGAGAGCGTGTGTGAAGAAGTACACCCCTGTAGGGTTAACATCATCTATTCGAATAGCCGTGTCCGCGGTAATGGACTTCTGGGTTGCCTATAATAGTTCATAGACAAGTGAAAGTGGATACTCTAAAACTCGCAAGATAAGTGTGAGTGCTATGGATGGCCTTCTCGTAGGGAGACGGGAGTGGATCCATAGTGGTGTATTGAATGGTGAATATGTGGACTCGTGTGCGCCACCTCAAAAGAGTTGCTTGCAGTCGTAGTTCAGGTTAGCCACTGAGTCAAAGCTGGCTTGCTGTAGTTAAACTCCACCACCCCCGCCTTGTTGATACCGACGCATATGTAGCTAGTTCTGATGTAAGTCTTGCTGGGTACATTTGTACTGACGTTTGCCTATTTTATGTTTTGCAGAGAGACGTCAGTCTCGCTAGTAGTTTCGTGTGGACTTTGACGTTTAGCTTGATACCTCAGCTACGATCTTGTGCCCTCGGCAGGATCTGGTAGATAGTCAGGCTTCTCAGCCTTTTCCATTTGTAGATGTCTGTACTCAGACATGTTAAGCTTCCGCATGTGCTTTGATTTGTATGCTATGATTGTTGGGTCATGAGACCCATGTTTGTAATATCTCGCTCCTCGGAGCCTAATGAATAAATACTTGAGTTGTAGAGTTATGTTGTGATGCCATGTTGTATTTACACATATCGAGCATATTGTGTGTATGATTGAAATGCTTGGAATGTGTGGGATCCGACAATCTAGTGGTTTATCCTTGGCAGCCTCTCTTATGGGGAAATGTAGTCTAGTGCTTCCATGAGCCATAGTAGTCCGCTACAGCCCGGTTCACCGGAGTCCTGCTAGCCTAGCACTACTGCTTAGGGCACTTGACTGGCCGGCATGTGTTTCACTTCGTTCCTGTGTCTGTCCCTTCGGGGAAATGTCACGCGGTGACATCCGGAGTCTTGCCTAGCCTGCTACAACCCGGGTTCCCGGAGTCCTGTTAGCCCAGTGCTACAGCCCGGATTCACACGCTGCTGACCGACATGCTCAAAGTTGATTCATGTATGCCCGTCCCCATGGGTTAGTGCCGCTTTGGGTTCACGACTAGCCATGTCGGCCCGGGTTCTCTGTCATATGGATGCTAGCGACACTATCATATACATGAGCCAAAAGGTGCAAACGGTCCTGGGCCAGGTAAGGTGGCACCCGTGGGAATACCGTGCGTGAGGCCGCAAGGTGATATGATGTGTTACATGCTAGATCGATGTGGCTTAGGATCGGGGTCCTGACAGACACATAGTTCGGGACCCCCTACCCGAGATCCGCCGGTTTTGACACCGACACCCGTCCGGTGGGTCCCTGTTGTCAGGTTGAGGAATAATTATTTTCCGCGCAATAAGGAGGCACTTCCTTACTGTGGCCGTGGACACAACTGTCAGCCTCTCCACATATAGTACTCTTCCAATGGAAGTCAGTCGTTGACCACATTGACCATGCCACGCTGAGAGCACCAAGGCGGTGGACGACGGCGAGGCCTAGGAAGGGGACAATGCGGAACCGGGGAAGACGCGATAGTGGATGCCCACGCGGAGAGGAGTACGAGGGTTCACTGGTTCGGCTGCGGTGTGAGGATGCCGTCGCCGCAGGGCCTGGCCAGCGGTGAGAGTGGTAGGGGGAGGTGAGGCCTCCGCGGCAGCACAACCGACCACGGGAGGCAGGAGCAGGCGGCACGACCGGCGCCACTTTGGGCGGCTGGAGCAAGAAGACCAGAGGCTGAAGAATCACGACAGCCGTTGGATGGACATCGTACGGTCACTGCAGCTAGAATCATTTATATTGACTAAGTTGACAAAGCCCTGGGTACGCGTCAACTTAGTAGGCCCACAGGTTAGCCTCCGAAATGGTGCGCCCCAGGTGTCAGGGGGAGGAATCATTTTTTGGGCGGCTGAAGCTAGAATATCCGAGATTGAAGAAGAAGCACGACATCCGTTGGATGGACATCCAACGGACACTCTGCTAGAACCGTATGTTGACTATAAGTTGACAAAGCCTTGCATACGCGTCAACTTATTTTTTAGGGGACGCGTCAACTTAGTAGGCCCACAAGTGTGTGGCAGAGAACTTATATCCCATTTACAATTTGTAAGAATGTACAACCCATTTTTGAATTCTAATGGAATTTACTGCAGCCCATTTACAGTTTGTTAAAAGTACATCCCATTTTCTAGCTAGAACAACGATTAATAATTTCAACCAACCGTTCAAAACAGAATTCAATAAAATTTCCCACATTTTGTTGGGATCCGAAATATTTTTATCCCGAAGTTTCTAGTCAGATTAAATACAATCTCAATATAAATTTGTATTACGTAAAAATTCAATGAAACATTGCGCACGCAACAATTAATGAAATTAAAATTTTCAAAATCCAAAAGTAATATTTTATAAACTAATTACGTATTTGGTGCATTTTTTATAGTTACTGCCCAATTTTTATAATTACATCCCATTTATTATTTCTTAATGCCCATTTTCTTGTTAAGCCTAATGCATCCCTCCTAGGAAAGATTTGCAGCCACCCGGATTGTGTACAACTGTCAGCCCAGTTGCATTGCCGATGTTGAAAAAAGGCATGTGTAGTATAGTACAACCTTACATGGCTACTCAGCCCACATTCAGCGACGCCGGTAAGGCCCAAACAAGACTTCTGTACAACTTTTTGAAGTCACCGAGCTCAGTTAATAACTTAAGAAAAAAAATTAGAGTACAGTGGAACCTAATTAAAAGCTGTCAATAGTGAAGAAATAATTCAACAGGTCCCACTTGTGCGTGAGAGAGAGAGAGTGACCCATCGGTCGATGCTCGTAAATACATCTTTCACCCATATGCATTGATGATGCTCAGTAAAAACTTATATAGTAGACATAATCATATAGAACATCATAGCACACTAAACTTGCATACAAAATTTCATGCAGGCGGCACAATGAGGGTTGAAGCAGTGGATCGCTATGGGTAGGGCTATGTTGAAACCAACGAACTCGTACATAATGGTTCATCGTCTTTATCAATGACGGGGAAATATCTTGAATGATGTGCAAAGAAAACAGACCGACAACACAATATATAAGTTCTGCTAGAACATTAAGTAGATGTATGATGCGGAGCATCCAAGGTCATCCCCATGGACCTACCATCGTCTCATCAAGTGCCTAGTGGACCCATGACTCGATCTCGTGCAAGAGCTCTTGAAACCGAGGTGACATTTCTCCTCTCACAATTCCACTTCGATGCACATGAAGCATGGCTACTACCTCATATGGACACTTTGTGCATACTCAGGTACCATGGAGAAGCTAAGGAGCAAGGACAAGAAGAAGAGGAAGATGGACGAGACGACGGAGAAGAAGGAGGGCTGAAGGAAAAGTCCCAGCCACCGGACGACTGGCCGGGACCGGACGTCTGGCGCCCGAAGCATCAGCCGAGCCCCAGCGAGCGGACGTCCGGTCCAGACCGGACGACCGGTGCCCCGGCACCCAAGGCCAATGAGCGGACGTCCGGCCCCGACCAGACGACCGGCGCGATCGCACCCGAGCCAACATCAGCGGAAGTCCAGAGCCTCCGGACGTCAGGCAGCCCCATCACAGAACGGATCCAGCGGACGTCTGGAGGAGACCGGGCGACCGGACGCTCATGAGACAGCGGACGACCGGTCCCCAGCGGACGTCCGGTACCTGGCTGCGTCCAGATTCGGGCCCGAGGCCCATGTACCCCTACTTTCGCCCCCATTTGCACTTAGACTATAAATAGACCTCTCCCACCTCTTTTCTAGGGTTAGCAAATGTTTAGCTCATATTTGTGAGAGAGCTTTGCTCATCCACTTGGTTACCTTCTCCTCGGAGATTCGAGCCTCGAGCGGAGAAGATCCCCCAAGAGGATTCAAGACCTCCTTGCGGAGAAGATCATCAAGACCCCCTCTTGGGCGGCCCCATCAAGACCCCCTCACGGAGAAGAACCGGTTACCGTGTATCGTCCTTAGTTGGACGACTTCTTCATCCATGCCATAACCGTTAGAGCCCAGCTATCTGGAGCAACAAACTTACTTACGAGCTCACCTCCAAGGTCGTTGATAAGCTCATTCATGGACTCGCTGTTCCAAGCATGTCGAGTCATGCCGTGGAAGGTAAGATTTGTTAAAAACTCAAGCTCAGAGGGCATCGAGCCCCATCCTGGGTGCCACCGATCAAAGCTCACCAGCGCACCATCGCAAAATAAACGTCGGGAAGATTCAAACACATGACTGCAGTCGAAAGTTGTCCGGAACTTGACGAAGAAATTAGCCGGTGGTAGACAGACTTCGACGAGCAAGTCACTTATTTGGATGCCGTGCGCAATGCCAAGAGCTTTGACAAGGTCGTCCGGTGAGACGGGAGGCCAGTCGCCGTTGATGGTTACCATCAGCACTTTGCTGGCAAACTGGTCGTCAAGCGCCGCCATGCCACTGTTAAGCAACAGCACACAGTTCTCGAAGGCAGGACGGACCTCAGGATCTCCGGCTCGGAGATCCGCATTGACCGGCGACATGATAGTGCGCTTGAGTACATGGAGTAAAGGAGGGGGATTTGGGGGAACTGGAGTAGGAATCGAGATTCCAGAGGTTGGGGATGGGCGAGAGATTGGGGATGAAAAGGTAGCATGAATTTCGAACACGCGCAAATATGCTCTCGGTGCGCAAGCGCACGAAAGCACCGGTGGCGCCCATATGTTGGCCTAAGAGTCCCTATTCTTTCTTTTTTTGATAGCCCGGCCTTTTTTTGAGGATCTTTTGAGAGCCCGACCTGAGAGTCATAATTGACCTTTTTGGCATCGTGTTACTACTCGGCCCATATTCGACGACACCTCACTGGACCAAACAAGTGTACATCATCGAAAAGACACTGAGCTCAAATTATAACTTGAAAAAAGGAGATATACTCTGAACACTGGAGAATGGTGATGCCCTCATTTAGCCCACCAGCAGTTCGAGACAATAAACAGTTTGAAACAACGATATGTACAACATTCAAACACTGACCAGTGACTACTACTGACATAAACAGCAAGACATGATAGTTCATAAGAAGTCTTGCTACACCACCAAAATGCACCCATCTGCAGTGCTCAGACTCTCATGATCCAGACGAGAATGACATTCGAAATAGAGGCACCTATTACATAGTAAGAGTGACATAGACGAGGATGACCAAATGACAAGGAATATGCATAACAAAAGAGAGAACTAGCCATCCAGAACAAGCAGCAAAGACAACAAGTCATTCGAAGAGGGATGATCCAGCACCATCATAATTTGCAGCCCCAGTCCAGCCAACAGTGATCTGGAGACACCAATACTCCACCCTTTCGACGCAACAGCCCAATTACCTATCAACTTGAAGGCTTGAACCACATCACTTCCTGTCGGACTCGACACATCCAAGGATCAAAGTTAATCCAGATGCCTTTGTCATTCTCACCTTCTTTTGGCTACAGGATGTATCATTGACAATCAGGGGAGTTTGCTCTCGAACTCCTAGGGCTCACCGTGTAGACACCGTTTTCCATAGCAAACAGAGCCTCTCTGCCATCAAGGTCCTTGCCAACGGTGATCTCATGGTTAATCGGATAATTGAGTCCGAGAAACAAAGAGTGTGAACCAAGGCTGTTTACCCGCCTCCAACTGAAAAATCCTGAAGGCCCCAACAAGCTGGTATCCTGCTCATAGACGTACCAACCACTGTCCGGATACTCACGTATTTCATGGTGCTTGCATACAGTGGGGTTTTTGCAATATAACTTTTCCAGCTCATGTGCCCGAATGATCATCAGTCTTTTGCCGTTGTTTGATCGAGCGAGGAACCAGTTGTGCTTCCCTGTTTTTGGCAAAGGTGGTGTGATTACAAAGGGCAGTAACTATAGGGACACTGCATCATATCAAAAAGGACAGGCATTGTTAATGTATGATCAACATTGTTCAGAGTATGAGTAGTATAATGCAAGAAATAACATCGATATCTCCCTGTTGGAACTGGGAGGAAAATACAGGGAAATGTATACTAGGTTCGAAAATATAGAAGTGCCATGCATGGTTATACTCATGTTATCTCACAATCGATCTTCACAGCAAACTACCATGTCATGCATGTTATGTAATCATGTTCTGTCCTCACAAACAAATTCTTCAAGGAAACTAACAGACCATGCATTGTTATATACTCATGTTCTATGGGCAAAAAACTTGTGAGCATATTATTCTAGCCATTGATTGCTGAAGGGCGAACATAGGTATGTACACATGGTAAGCATTACAGGATTTCACTACTTCCAAATATAGAGTTCTCCATATGCACATTTACTTCCCTAATGTATGGTTAGATGAAACCAACAGTGTGATGCATGTTTCTACATCATGAAAATGAGTAAACTAACATGGCCATTGATACACACTCATATTTAGTAGTATATATATTACTATAAAATAAGGTGAATATCAAAATCTTCCTAACCGTTTGATTATTCAGGGGTACAAATTGGATGTAATGACATGGTCACAATCGCATGAATTAACTCATTCCAAATATAGCTGATTTACGATGTCTCTAATACATTGCCATAGTTCTACTCAAATTCTGCTCAAACATGGATATGTCAATCATCACAAAAAGTTCAAACAGTGTCATGGCATCATCATTAACATTAGGCGGAAACAACTTACACGCGCCGTCCCAGCAATACGTGGTACCATCTGCTTGGTCGATCGCGTAGATGATGCCATTGTCTTCAATAGCATCACAAAAGTGTGTATCAGCTTTGACGATGATCCAGTGCGAGCTGAGCTGTCTCTAGCTAAAGAAGGCACCGGCGGAAAGATAGGTGAGTCCCTTGTCAAACAAGGCAATTAGCTTAAAATCTGCATAATCCGCATGTCGTGTGGGCACTTGGCAGGTTACAATCTTCTGCAAAACAAGGTGTGTCCAACTGACAACGTAATCTAGATGACTTGGACCGTGACGGTAAAACTCTATATCATCCAACGGAGGAAGGATAATCTCATGGGAGGTCTGGAAGTTCACGAGCACCAACTTTTTCCCGTCTTCTCTGATGGCAGCCATCCGATGGGAGTTCATGCTGACCCAGTACATACCTACAAGAAGTTTCAGGCGATGGTGATTGGATCAAAGTCAAGGGAAATGATGTACGGCGACCCACTACATACCTGCAAAGAAGTTTCGACTAATGGAGGTCAGATTGAAGTCGAGGGGCATCATGTACGCCTTCTTATCATGGTGAGCAAATCTCGCAAGACCAGATAGCAGCAAGCAGGGTGTCTTGAAAAGCTTAGGCCTCGCTTCGAAGATGGCCATGTGCATGCCCCTTGAGCATGCAGCCAGCCGCAGGGGCTCAACATATCCATACACGAACAACATAGGTCGAGGACGTTACTGGGGAGATTGCTCCAATCGCGGCTCATATGGATGCCGCACGGTTCGCGTTCGGCCATGGTGGAGTTTGGAAGGTGGGGTTTTGGGGGGCTTGATTTACGGGGGAGAAGGTTCTCAGTGCTGGAGCGGCTAGTGAGAGAATAGTGGTACTAGGGGAGGTGAGCGAGGCAAGGGTACATGGGGGCGCAGTGAGATGAGGAAGAGTGACCTCAGGATCTCCGGCGAGAAGGAGATGGAGATGGAGTGGTGCTAGGGGAGAGGGAGACGAGGCGAGGCATGCTATACAACGGCGATGATAATGACTGCACAGTGCACAAGGTGAGGCTGACTTTGGTAACCCAGACACGCCTCCTAGACTGGTGTCACCTCGGGCGCAGGGTCTTGTCACTTCACTGTGAGGACCAGATGAATAATAGTATTTTGACCATCAAGTGTACCATAGTTGTACTACTACTACTACTACTACTACTACTACTACTACTACTACTACTACTACTACTACTACTACTACTACTACTACTACTACTACTACTACTACTACTACTACTACTACTACTACTACTACTACTAGTAGTAGTAGTAGTAGTAGTAGTAGTAGTAGTAGTAGTAGTAGTAGTAGTAGGAGTAGTAGGAACATGAGTAGTACTCCCGTGCTAGCATGCCTCTGGGTTCACTTCATGCTCCAGGTAACATCCATATTGCGCATATTCGTGCATGCGGAAGCGCGAAGAAGGACATTTCTTTTTCGAGGATAAGTGCATATTCGTTAACTAGAGAATGTTGTGTCTCCCATGCATGCGCCAATATCCATCTGAACCAGCTATGACACATTTTTATTTATCTGTTTGCATAGGTCCCACCTGTCAGGAGCGGTGCATAAATTAAAAGGGATCATAAAATGTCTCCCCATGGTGATTCGAAAGAGTGACCTCAACTAGCCAGTGGCACATGTAGCGCTGGAAGGATGGGTGAGGGAGTCCTGAATTAGGGGGTCCTCGGACAGCCGGACTATATACTTTGGCCAGAGTGTTGGACTATGAGGATACACGATTGAAGACTTCGTCCCGTGTCTGGGTGGGACTCTCCTTTGTGTGTAAGGCAAGCTTGGACATTCGGATATGTAGATCTCCTCCCTTGTAACCGACTCTGTGTAACCCTAGCCCCCTCCGGTGTCTATATAAATCGGAGGGTTTAGTCCGTAGGACAACAACAATCATAATCATAGGCTAGCTTCTAGGGTTTAGCCTCTGCGATCTCATGGTAGATCAACTCTTGTAATACTCATATCATCAAGATCAATCAAGCAGGAAGTAGGGTATTACCTCCATCGAGAGGGCCCGAACCTGGGTAAACATTGTGTCCCCCGCCTCCTGTTACCATCAGCCTTAGACGCACAGTTCGGGACGCCCTACCTGAGATCCGCTGGTTTTGACACCGACATTCGTGCTTTCATTGAGAGTTCCACTGTGCCGTCACGATAAGGCCTGATGGCTCGTATGGTTGTCAAGGACAACATTACCTCTGGGGGAGCCCTGGCTGTAGGCCAAACTCTCCGATTAGGCGGCTTCGTCATGACCGCCCGTTCGGCCGTCGCGCCGACGATGACTTCTCGGGTCATAAAAAACAGCCTCCACGTCGACTCGGGATTCACCGAGCAGATGGATCCAATGGAGCTCTCTTCCTTGAATGAGCTCTTGGATCGCATCACCGCCTTGGGAGTCGCTACTGACTATGATCGGATCAGGCTTAAACCCGACCAAAGGGAGATTAACTCTCCGCCGGTCACCCATCAGATAGCGGTGGTGGAGGAGTGACGCAGTGATTCTTCCTCTATTTTGAGGACAAACTATGTCTGGATTCCCGAGCTCTCCAAGTCGGATACCCGTCTACGGGAGTAGATGGCCCAAGCTTCGAACCTATAATCGGATAGCGGGCCAGAACTATGGGGCAACGTCCCAGAGCCCGAACTGCCAAGCTCGGAAACTCCTCTGCCCCTGGGTCTCAGATCGGGTTAGGGTTTGGACCTAAATCTACCCACCCACCCTCACATAAGTGATCTTTCCCACATTAGACAAGAGCCCCAAGAGACAGTACATCACTATTTGGCTAGATTCCTCCTTGTAATGAGCAAGGTCAAGGACTGTCGCGAGGAAGACGCAATTTCATTCTTTTGCAAAAATTGCACAGACAAGGGAATCCTCAACGCCATAAGTCGCCGTGACATAGTACACTTCGCTAACTTGGCGGCCATAGTACATAAGTACTGTGCGATGGAAAGCACCTAGAAAACACAAACAAAATTCTGGGATCCTTCGGCTCTCACTAAACCCTCCGTCCGAACTAAAACGGTGTACTCTCGTAAGTCACCCGATCCAATTACAAAGAAACCAAAGCCCACTACAGGGCGAGGAACCGTATTGGAGGGATGGCTCAATGGACCATGCAAAATTCACAGTACACTGGATACCATGCCAGCACATAGCCTTAGAGCATGTTGGATACTCCAGCAGGGGCCAAGAGCGGCGAAGACCTCCTCATCAACAATACCACAGAGCACCATCCTGTGGAAAATAACAATACTGTACTGACAGTCTTCGAGACTTTCGCCTCAAATAATAGGCGCAAGCGAGCACTTCGCAGCCTCGCCGAAGTATGCCATGTTGCAACAATAAATCCATGGAACGACACGGCTATAACCTTTAAGGCCAGTGACGAACCTCAATTCCGAACAGCCGGAGCACCAGCCGCTTTGGTCCTTAGTCCAATTGTGGACGGCTTCCGGCTTACTAAAGTGCTCATGGACGATGGCAGCGGATTAAACCTCATCTACGAGGAGACTCTTAGCAAAATGGAAATAGACAAGAGCCGCATTGAGCAAAGCAGCACGACCTTCAGAGGAATAATCCCTAGTCGGGAGGCACGATGTGCGGGAAAAATCACACTAGATGTGGTATTCACCATGCCGGAGAACTATAGGTCCGAAGAAATTACATTCCATGTGGCCCAGTTTAGTAGCGGATACCACACCCTTTTAGGGCGGGAGGCATTCACGATCTTCCAAGCTATACCCCATTACGGGTACATGAAGCTCAAGATGCCCGGGCCAAATGGAATCATCACTCTAGCCATTGATCCGGACATAGCACTGCGCGCCGAAAATAAAACCGCCGCACTAGCCCTCGAGGCGTTATCCGAAGCCGTCGCGGCCGAAGAATTAACTGCGTTGAGCTCCACAGTGGACAGGGACAACGTGATACTCGACAAAAGACCCAAATCCACCTCTTTTAAACCAGCGGGCGAAACAGTCAAATTCCAGGTCCACCCAATGGACCCTACAAAACAGCATCCATCGGGGCACAACTGAACCCCACAACAAACGCTGCACTACGGGAGTTCTTGCGCAAGAATTGGGACATCTTCGCCTGGCATCCCTCAGACATGCCAGGAATCCCACGCAGGCTGGCCGAGCATAGCCTAAACATTCTAAAGGGATTCAAGTCGGTCAAACAGACTCTTCGGCGTTTCTCAGAGCCTAAGCAACAAGCCATGGGAGAAGAGCTAGCCAAGTTACTCGAGGCCGGATTCATTATAGAAATAAAACACCCGGACTGGCTAGCAAACCTGGTGATGGTACCAAAGAAGGACAAATCCTGGCGCCTATGTGTCGATTTCAAGGACCTTAACAAGGCTTGCCCGAAGGATCCCTTCCCCCTCCCCCGCATCGATCAAATTATCGATGCTACCGCAATACACGACTCATTGTGTTTCCTCGACGCATACCCCGAATACCATCAAATCAAGATGGCGGAGTCCGACCAAGCCGCAATGGCATTCATCACCCCGTACGGCCCCTTCCGTTTTAACACCATGCCTTTCGGGCTCAAAAACGCCGGTGCAACCTATCAACGCACGATTCAGACATGCCTGGAAGCACAAATCAGCAAAACAGTGGAGGCATACGTAGACGATGTGGTCATTAAAACCAGACACGTCGAATCCTTAATAGACGACTTGAGGCTTACGTTCGACAATCTCCGAACATATGACATCAAGCTCAATCTGGAAAAATGCATCTTCGGCGTGCCCGCCGGAAAACTCTTGGGCTTCATCATTTCCAATAGAGGAATTGAAGGAAATCCGGCTAAAATCCGAGCTCTATCACAGTTGGCTACCCCAACAGACCTCAAGCAAATCCAGAAATTAACCGGATGTGTGGCTGCCTTAAGCCGCTTTATCTCCCGACTGGGAGAAAAGGCATTACCTCTTTATCGCCTTCTTTGGCGCAGCAAACACTTCTAGTGGACGGATGCGGCGACGGCCGGATTGGAAGAAATAAAAGCCCTCCTGGCCAGCAACCCAATCTTGGGCGCGCCAAATATCGGTGAACCAATGCTGTTATATATAGCGTCAACACACCAGGTTGTAAGCGTAGTGCTCATCGTCGAATGAGATACGGACGGACATAAGTTCCCGCTTCAAAAGCCGGTATACTACGTATCCACTGTCCTCACTCCATGCAAATCATGGTACCCACATTATCAAAAGATGGCATCCTGAAAACTACGACACTACTTTCAAGAGTGTTCAATTACAGTGGCGTCTGAAGTACCACTCAATGACATAATAAATAACCGCGATGCCATGGGCTGGATTGCTAAATGGGCTATTGAGCTCCTCCCATTAGACATAACATACAAACCCCGGCGAGCCATTAAGTTGCAAGTACTGGCTAATTTCGTCGCCGAATGGACAGAAGCCGAACTCCCTAAAGAGTACGATGCGTACTCCAATTGGATCATGCACTTTGACGACTCTAAGATGCTGGCTGGTCTAGGGGCAGGCGTCGTCTTGATATCCACCACTGGAGATATAGTCCAATACATACTCCAAATATTATACACAGACTCCAACAATGCAGCAGAATATGAGGTCCTGTTGCATGGTCTCCGGATGGCAGTCTCCATGGGCATTCAACGCCTAGAGGTGCGTGGGGATTCGAACCTCACAATATCTCAAATAAATGGAGACTTTGACGCCAAGGACCCAAAAATGGCGGCTTACTGCAATGTCGTCCTCAAAATGTCAGCTTGGTTCAAGGGGCTCGAATTCTACCATGTGGTCCGAGGAAACAATCAAGCGGCGGATATCCTTGCCCGCATCGGCGCTAAGCGCGACCCTGTCCCACCTAATATCTTCTTGGAAAGGCTATTTAAGCCATACGTGGTGTGGGAAGGGGAGACCGGCAACAACAGTCCGGATCCGGCCAGAACACCAGATCCCGAGCACTCTGACGTAATCGGAGGCTCCGCCACCAAAATAACACCTTCGGCCCACGTGATTATGGATGTCATCGCCCCGTGGACAGAACCCTTCTTGGCTTACCCAAATAGGCAAGAACTCCCTAAGGACCCAAATGAGGCACGTTGCATTGTGCGGCGGTCTAAAGCCTACAAGGTCCACGAGGGAGATCTTTATAAGAAAAGTGCTACCGAAGTACTTCAAAGGTATATCTCCGAAGAGGAAGGACGACAACTTTTGGCAGAAATTCATGCTGGACTTGGTGGCCATCACGCCGCAGCTCGGCCCCTTGTAAGCAAGGCCTTCCGCACAGGTTTCTACTGGCCGACAACCCGAGCAGACGCACAGGACCTCGTCCAACATTGTGTCGGTTGCCAGCTTTTTGCAAACCAAAGCCATATGCCACCTACCGCTCTCCAAACAATCCCCATTACTTGGCCCTTTGTGGTCTGGGGGCTTGACATGGTCGGACCCTTTAAAGGAGGAAGCCATAAGAAAAAGTACCTATTGGTCATGGTGGACAAATTCACCAAATGGATAGAAGCCAAACCAGTTAAAACGGCCGAGTCCGGACTAGTGATAGACTTCATATCCGGGGTTGTACACCGTTATGGTGCCCCCCACAGCATCATCACCGATAACGGCTCAAACTTTACAGCTGACGAGGTAAAAACTTGGTGCAGGAACATGGGCTTTAAGCTCGATTATGCCTCCGTCTATCATCCCCAAACAAACGGTCAAGTCGAACAAGCAAATGATCTTATTATGAGCGGCATTAAACCTAGATTAGTGCGATCCTTGAAGGAATCAGATACGCACTGGGTTGAGGAGCTCGACTCCGTACTATGGGGGCTGCAGACCATGCCAAATCGCACTACCGGATACAAACTGTTTTTTATGGCGTACGGCGCAGAGGCAGTATTGCCCTGCGACATCATTCATGACTCACTTCGAGTGCGCATGTACGAAGAGAAAGAAGCCAAGCTTGATCGGTAGGACAGTTTAGACGCCTTGGAGGAGGAGCGTGCCGTTGCAAAAGCCCGCTCCGCATTCTATCAGCAACAGGCTCGACAGTATCAAAGCAGAGAAGTACGGGCCAAAACTTATAACATTGGCGAACTCGTTCTATGCCTACCAGAGAAGAAAAAGGACAAGCTAAAGCCCAAATGGCAAGGTCCCTTCGTCATTGACAAAGTTCTAACCGGTGGAGTGTACCGTCTATGGGATGCATCGGACAATCGACTCGAGCCAAACCCATGGAACGCGGCCAGACTCCGAAGGTTCTACGCCTAGTACCGGACTCTGTGTTCGTCTCCTTACCTCCGCCCTTTTTTATATATATATCCGCTATCTGTTTTTCTTTCTTTGTTTCTTCCCTTTTTCTTCACAGCCTTAAAAGGTTAAAATGTGTCTTGACTACACAATCTTGACGCGCCATGCGTGCTCATTATACCTGGGGGCTTCTTATACAGAAGCTTAATATAATTACGTTCCGGGCTCTATGCCCCCCTGCACATGTGTTACTTTTCCACATGTACCTTTTCTTCGCCATTATATGCATCGATATGACTTAAGTTTTGGCCAAGCTGGGTTGCCTGGCTCTTGTGTTTATGCCCTACGTTCCCGTTAATTCGGGTAGGGCATAAGGGGAGCACCTTGATGATTGTTACTGTTGGGTCAGCCGGATGTGTACCTCAGACTGGGTGAAGTCGGAAGCTAGCGTTCTTAAGGGAATATTCGGTCGGTGAACAAAAGATGACTTTTACTTATTGTAATACATGCCCCCAGATGTTTATATCCCGCGTTTCTTTTCGCAGTCCGGACATGCACTTTAATGCATGCGTACCCAGGGAAAGGAACCCTTAACGGAACTATTATCCCTGGAAGATGTTTCTTACTATCCATGTAATATAACATAGCTAGTTGGTACTTGTCTGTTCAAGCACTTATGACCCCTACGCCTGGTTTCTACGCGTACCCCCATTTTTACATAACTGAGCGGGTATTCGGATACACTCCGGATTGTCGAGCCCGAAGGTCGAAGCGAAAAGGTCCGCCATGACAAATTATTTACAATCTGGCTAGGGACAATATATGTCACTTGAAGTACACAGTCACTTAGACTGACTAAATTCTTCTTCTATACCATCCAACAGGCTGTCTAGCTTACAATCCTGTTGGGAATAATTTGCGGCTAATTCTACCTAGTCATACACCATACTAACAGGGATCTCTTTCCCATCAGACCCCACAGGTCCGACCTCGGCCATGTGGTTCGGGTCAGCCTTGGTATATCGAGTCTTCACCATGGCCCAGGCTTCCCTTGCACCTTGTCGGCAGGCAGATATGTTCCATAATCGGAAGCGCCACCGCGCTCCCTTGAGCATCTCTACGAGCTCCACCATGCCTCCTGGCAGGGAGGCGGATGGCCACAAGGCCTGGGCAATGCCCGGCATCACCTGCCAAACTTGTTCATGCAGTTGTGAGAGCTCTGGCAGAAGATCGCCTGTAGACCCAGGCATCTCCTCTCCGGGACGACCCGTCAGCATACCTACAGATATAACTCTGTTAGCTCGTTTCTTCGCCGAACTCTATAAAAGTTCGTTCAAGCACTTACTAAAAATGCCGCGTCGAAGCTCCTTATTCTCCTTTACGGAGTCAGCTAGCTGGGCCCGAACATCTTTCAGTTTGACACCCAGCCGGGTATTGGCATCTTGGAGATCGTTTTTCTCCTGCCTAACCGCGTAAGCACATGCTCGCCAGCCTCTAGCTGTCGTTGAGCATGTTGCTCATCCCCTCGCACGACCTTCAGATTCACTCCGGGGTCATCTATAGAACCTATTGTTAGATTTACATGCATGCCGAATACTAACTGGTACATGAAATTTTATTCTTTTCGATCAGAACAAGTGTTACCAGATGGGGCCTTCTTGGCCTCCTTCATTTCGGCAACTGTGGCCCATAGCTAGGCTTTGCACTCCTCCAGCTCTTGAGATAACTGGGTATTCTTCTCCGTAAGAACCTACACATATAATGATCCTTAAATCAGTTGTGCCAACTGTTTCAAGTCTCAGGGGCTGCTGATATACATAATTATCAGATTTTCTTACCCGAATATCCTTTACATACTGGTCTGTGGCTCTGGCAAGACCATTTTGAGCAGCTCGGATGTACGCGTCTCCCGAGTTGAAGGCATCGAACGCCTCTTCGGAGAAACCAGGGTCACGGAGTATGGCCCGGCGACGCCTGTGATTCATGGCACTCTCCACTTCGGAATTCGTAGCGGACAGCCTATCCACATCCTCTGTAGGAGGAACATCCGGTGTTGTCCCCACATTAGCATCTGCCCCTAAGACCGGCTCTGGAGTCTGCCTGGTGGAGGCGTGGCCGGCAGGCTCTCCGGACATGGTCCGGCGAGCGTTTTTTCTGCCAGGAACCATGGACGTTATTATATTTTAAAGACGACAACCACGGAGCAGGGTTCTTTTTCCTACCTTTGCGATGGGGTCTCAGTCCTGACCTCCTTCCTTTTAAGCATACCCGGCTTCGGTGCCCCTTGTTGGTGAGTCACCGCGGGTTCGGCATGGCATCCCGAGGGCCTTCCCTGTAAGACACCATATGTGTGCCGTGGGTGAAGTGCAAAAAAGGGATCCTTCTCGGAAGTTGGGACTCCGGTTTTACTTACATGTGATGCAGGGAGCAGTCCAGGATAATCGGCTATGATGTCCACCAAGGCACCATCATAGCTTAACTGATAGAACGTCCTGTCGATAAGCTCCATAGATATGTCCGGATCTTCTTCGAGTCCGGGGTCGAGGGCCCGGTCAGGGTCCTCTAGCTGGGGAGACGGGCTGTGGACCTCCCTCACAGCTTTTCGCAGTTCCTGCTATGAAATAGGAAGGTAAATATTTGTGACGAAGAATGCAGGAAGGTCTAGAGTAAAAAGTAGCAGCTCACCCAGTTTGGGGGGTTGTACATGGAGAATCCATCCCGTGGCTTAATGCGCATGAACTCCTCTCCCTTTCCTTTGTATAAATCGGACAATAGTTTCCTAGAGCAGCGGTGGAGTCCGGACCTTTACGGCCGGAGCGGGTGGCATCGTCTTCTCCATTGAAGTGCCACATGGGTTTTCCCCGATACTGAAGTGGCTGCACCCCCCGCATTATACATATTGACATAACCTCGATTATTGTCAGTCCTGATTTGGCCAGCGTTTTTATCCTGCCCATCAGGAAAAGGACCTCTCTGTTATCTTCCTCCTGCGGCGTTTCTTCAAAGGGGCGTTATTAAACTCAGGAAGGCCCATCCGAATAGGGTCCGGAAGGGGGACGTACTCCATATAAAACCACTCCGAAGGCCAGTCTTCGGATGTCTTCTTCGGAGTACTGGACAGGTATCCGGTCCCAGCGATGCGCCATATTTCGACTCCGCCCACTTGATATATTGACCCCCCTGTGTACAGGGTACGAGGCAGAATAGCCTCTTCCATAGCTCGAAATGAGCTTCGCAGCCCAGAAACAGCTTGCAAAAGGCAACATAGCCAGCGATGTGTAATATGGAGGCGGGAGTAAAGTTATGTAGGTGGAGGCCGTAGAACTCCAGGAGCCGGCAGAGGAACAGATGGACTGGAAATCTGAGTCACCTCAATAAATAAGGGACAAGGCATACCCGCTCCCCCGTGGATGGGTTGGGATAGCTCTCCGCTTGCTCCCCGACATTATAAGTGGCTAGTCCGGCTCGGACGGGGACCATATACACAGGAGGGAGAAACCCCTGGGTCTGTAACTCTACTAATTGGCTATGGGGGACGGAACACTTCTCCCAATTGCCTGGCTTAGTGCTACGGGAGCAAGAGGAGGAGCTGCGATGGCTGGCCATGATGGGATGGACTTTTCCGGGCGCGCTCCGATGGATACTCACTATGGGAGGATGGTGTGATCTAGATCTGAGGATTGCCAACTCTTTAAGTAGACGATTTGCTCACATGGTTAGGATGGCAAATGTAAAAATGCCCCAACTTCTCGCATTCGCTCGACACGTGGAAGATAGCCATTATTAGGCGCAGTAGCCAAGGAGTGCAACATTCATGGGAAGCCGGACACTACTCATTACGACAGGTACTCAAGATTTGGAGAAGAACCCGCCTTGCAATGCCAAAGACAATCTGTGCGCCGGACTCATCGTCATTGAAGCCTGGTTCAGGGGTTACTGAGGGAGTCCTGGATTAGGGGGTCCTCGGACAGCCAGACTGTATACTTTGGATGGACTGTTGGACTATGAGGATACAAGATTGAAGACTTCGTCCCGTGTCCGGGTGGGACTCTCCTTTGCGTGGAAGGCCAGCTTGGCAATTCGAATATGTAGATCTCCTCCCTTGTAACCGACTTTGTGTAACCCTAGCCCCCTCCGGTGTTTATATAAACAAGAGGGTTTAGTCCGTAGGACAACAACAATCATAATCATAGGCTAGCTTCTAGGGTTTAGCCTCTACGATCTCGTGGTAGATCAACTCTTGTAATACTCATATCATCAAGATCAATCAAGCAGGAAGTAGGGTATTACCTCCATCGAGCGGGCCCGAACCTGGGTAAACATTGTGTCCCCCGCCTCCTGTTACCATCAGCCTTAGACGAACAGTTCGGGACCCCCTACCCGAGATCCGTCGGTTTTGACACCGACAATGGGCACGTACAGGGACAGGCCCCACTCCTTAGTCTAGTCACGTAGCCTTTTCATTTAGTCTACCTAGCCGTCTAATCAACTACCTGCAGGCCACTGCTCCCATTTACTTCTCCATCGGGAACCGATTTTCCTCGGCTTCTTCACTACTCTTTCATCTTCATTTGCATCCAAACCACACTGCATTCACATTGTTTTAACCTCTTCACATCCTCCTGGAGTAATTCCGAAGCCCCTATAAATAATCATCTTCCTCAGTTAGACTAGCCATCTAATCCTAATTCTCCAAACCATATCCCTCAGGTCTAGCCGTTCCAAATGGTTTTTAGCGTCCAACATGTCCTCGTCGAAGGCTCGTTGCGCATAGTTGCCACAGTCCCCGACCACCCAAGGGTTGTTCGGAAGTGGATCAACAATGTATCAAACTCCCTCCAAAAGGTGGAGATGAAGGTCATTGGTCTCGATGCAGAGTACATGGAGCGTGCCACTGGGAAGATCCAACGCGCCACCGTCCTTCAGCTGTGCCTCAAAGATGATGTTTTGGTGTACCACATCATACACGCGCTCTCCATACCAGGTGAGCTTCACGATTTCTTGTCTCGGGAGGACATATACTTATGTGGGGCAGCCATCGCAGGGGACAAACAGAAGTTGGAGCCATACAACCTTGATTTGAAAAGCATCGCTGGCGTATAAACCAAAATAAAAATTCTTGTAGAAGATTGTGATAAACCGACACCATCCCTATTCGATGTAGAAAATTTTGTGCTCGGAAAAAATCTTTAGAAGGGTGACGAGATGCTGGCATTAAGGTCGTCTGGATGGGAGAATTATCCCTTGACGTACGAGCGGATAAAATATGCTGCCCTCGATGCCCGTGTGAGTTTCGAGATAGTTGCAAGGTCTAGAGAGCTTATTGCAAAGCCGTCTCCCACAGAAAATGAGAACAACAACAAGAAGAAGAAGATGATGCACCAGCATCAGGGCATTATGGATGGATGAACTATTTCCTCAGTTGGAAAAAATTATTCCCTCTCTGTGTATATTGATATAGATGGACTATTTCGATGGTGTGCATTTCTTTGGAACAAGTAGTAGCATGGGTCCGCTTGACTATAAGGAACTATTTATCCGCCTAGCTTTCTCTACTACTCCTTCCAGTGATTGGTATGCAATGCATGTGTCCGTAGACATGACAGCTTGTCCATGGAAGTTCAACTACGGCGACCATCACGTTTCATCCACTGCCACTCGCGATTCCCACGACGCCGCTCCAACCCACGGCACCACGTCCCCCGACGTGCGCCTCACCCCTCTCTGCTGCACCGCCCCTCTGCCTTTGTGTGCATGACATGTGGGCCAACTGAAATGCGGTGAGCATCAAGTTTCTACCATAGCCACACATGATTCCCACGACACCGCTCGAACCCATGACACCACATGTCCCCCGACCCGCGGCTCACCCCTCTCGGCCCCATTGCCCCTTTGCCTTCGGGAGCTTTACATGTGGACCATCCACCTATTGGGTCCACATGTTATTGACTCAAAGGCAGGTGTCGTAAGCCGCTGAAGCTAAGACCCGAGGGCCCCGAGAGGTAAATGTAACTCCTGTGCCAGACTCGTGGCAAACTTGAGATTTTTTTCTTTACTATACATGCACACAATGATTTAATGGACATTGTAATCTCAACATGTGATGGGGAGCTCTAAATTTGAATTTGAAACTTATAAAATGAAAAAAATCAAAACAAATAAACTAAGGGAGAGGGAGTGTACCATAGGATCTGTCCCATACGAAACAAGTCCTTGGTTTGTCACCGCGAAGATGCGGTTAGAAAGGAGCACAGCGTCTTCGTACTCGTACGGCAACAAATTGGTCGTAGACAGCATCATCCACCTTTGACCGCCATCTGCAAGGTTCGTGCTATATTCTTCAATCTCACTGTGGTTCCATCGTACCAATTCAGGCGTGGCCCGTTGCATGGCTGATCCCAATGTTGGACAAAGGTTCTACGGGAACGGTGTCACCGTTGTAAATGTTGTGCAAATTGATGTTGGTACCCTCCCGTACATATGCAAGACAATCTCCACTCGCACCAAGCCTAACCTGTGAAACAGTGGGCAGGGGGAGAATTAGGAAATGGACATGGAAGTAGTCTTTAGAATGCATTTACTACGTGATCAAACTCATCTTACCCGCTCATCGGACAAAATCTGAGTGCCCCTCAACGTCGGCATCTCAAGGGGCGTCAACTTGCAACTACGGCCACGCCGCGCTGGAGAGACCCCCAAGGAAACATCCTCGTGCGTTTCATGGAACATAAAGATGCATTTGTATGAGTAGTTTATCTTTTGAGAGAAAAGGATGAACGAGGGAAGGCCTTATTTGCAAATGTGGAGAGGGGTGTAGGTTTCTTTTTGCAAATTTGCCACAGTTTTCTTCCTATCCATCAGATATAAATCGGACGGCCTATATTGCAGGGTGGGAGGCACACCATCATCACCAACTCTATTTTTTATAAGTGTAGAGACTAGCAAGATGCCCGTGCATTGCATGGAACATCAACATCTTGTGGGAGAAAAGGATGAACGAGGGAAGGCCTTATCTGCAAATGTGAAGAGGAGTGCGGGTAAATTGTCATAGTTTCCTTCCTACCCGTTAGATATAGATCAAACGACCTATATTGCAGGATGGCAGGCACACCATCATCACCAACTCTGCTTTCTATAAGACTATAGTAGAGATAAAGATAGAGACTACTACTACCAATGTGCTGGCCCGTGCGTTGCAATGGATCCAAAGTAGTAGAATAATACTTGTTCACTGGCTTAAAATATAATCACTCTAGTTTTGATATACATATATCAGTAAAAGTAAATCATGCTTCACTCAAAATATATTCCTCGGACTGTTTTGATGGTTTGAAGATAACATGTTTTAAAAAAAGTGGAGCTGTTTTTTTGCATTTTGTAGCGTGGCACGACATCTGGTGCTTCTAAGCGTCTGAAAAAAATTGAGTTTGGGTCGGTGGCACACCCTGCGGCAAGATGCCCGTGTGGGATTCTTTTGTAACTAGCAAGATGCCCGTGCATTGCAGGGAACATCAAGATGCTTTTTTTTACAAAACACCTGTTGTGATTGACCCTTGCAGGAGTAATCCCATGTGTAAAAACTAATGATATCTCGAGAATTTTATCGAAAAAATGGTATCTTTGGAACAAGTTTTCTCTACTGCTGCTCCTTGCAGTGAGCGGTACGCAATGCATGTGTCGGCAGACATGACAGCTTGTCCATAGAAGTTGAACCATGACGACCATCACATTTCTTGTTTCTACCACTGCCACAACCACATGCGATTCCCACGGCGCCTCTCCAACCCACGACACGATGTCCCCCAACGTGCACCTCATCCCTCTCGGCCCCACTGCTCCTCTGCCTTTGTGTGCATGACAAGTGGGCCAGCTGAACTGCGGTGACCATCAACTTTCTACCACAGCCACACCCGATTGGACATGGTTTGCCTGCTCCGCTCCTGTGCTCTGATCCGTACTCCCGCACCATCGAATTTTCATCCAGCGGCTGTGACACATTTCGTCCGGGGCATCAATCCTCAGCTGGAGTACTTCTATACTACAGGTAGTACCCGCCGGTGTGTCCATCTACGCCTCGTAATGCCTCGACGCCCAGCTGTAGCACCCTTGCCACGACCATGCCACCACCGGCCAGTTCATCTCAAACGAGTGAGTCGCGAACCATGCCACCACCATGAGCATGACATATGGGCCAGCCACATTTAAGGTCCGCATGTCATTGACTCATAGACCGGTGCACTAAGCCACTGAAGCTCGGTCCCGTGGGCCCTGAGATGGAAATATAACTCCTCGGCAGGCCTTGTGGTGCTCCCGCGGTACGAGCTCGCGCCAAACCCGGATGAGATTTGGTAACCAACTAGTAAGGTACTTGTGCATTGCACCCAAATCTCTACTATATATATATGTATATATATATCTGTCTATATCTATATCTATACTCTTATAAAATACAGAGTTGGTGATGATGGTGTGCCTGCCATCCTGCAATATAGGTCGTCCGATTTATATCTGACGAATAGGAAGGAAACTATGGCAATTTTGCAAAAAGATACCCACACCCCTCTCCACATTTGCAAATAAGGCCTTCTCTTGTTCATCCTTTTCTCCCACAACATAAACTACTCATACAAATGCATCTTGATTTTCCGTGCAACGCATGGGCATCTTGCTAGTTATGAATAAATAACTCTCTATCAATGAGCCCCATGAGACACCAAATTTCTTGGCTTCCGCGCTACAACTAGATCTTCCCCTCATTTTCGTTTTCCAACCCGGCAGCAGGCGAGGTGCGGTTTGCCAATAGTCGGTTTGCTCAACGGTGGTCCAACATGAAAGTGAAAATGCTAGGCAACATGCCTTCCCTAGCTATGTGGCGTGCTGGATGGGTCGTGGAGTACTCCCGATTCCCGGGCGTGTGGGGGTGCGATGCGAATGCGGCATGCCTTTTCCTTTTACTGGCAATGTGCCCGTGCGTTGTGACAGATCCAAAGTAGTAGAATAGTAGTACTTGTTCACAAAGTTGAAAGAAATCACTCTTGTTTTGATATATTCCTAATATATTACTTTTCACTCAAAATATATTTCTCAGGCTGTTTTGATGAGGTGAGGGAGGGATGTGGTTGCTTTCAAGATAATAAGGGGTTTTCTGCAAATTTGAGCAGAGAAGTGGGCTATTGTTGCAAAAATGCCCCAACTTACCTCACAACCGTTAGATGCAGATCTAATGGTCAAAAACGACGGATGGCAGACACACCACCATCACCAACTGAGTCTTTTATAGGAGTAGGAGTAGAGAAAAATGTATAAATTGTAACATTTGGTTCTGCTCCTTGGCACAATCGATAGATAGAAATAACGATTGGAAACGCTAGGGCGGGGTTATTTCCGCCAGATAAGCAGGGTAGGTAGTAGCTAGGTTGGCGCATCGTCAGTTTGGTCACATGCAGTCCGACATGTTCTAGTGTTTCTGGCAAGATATCAGTCTGTTGCATGAAGTTGATGGGGAAGGTAAGCACGACTTGTAAATTGATGGATGGAGTACTAGTTAAAGTGATGCATAAAATTAAGCAAAGGGATCGCACATGTCGGTATGACTGGAACGAGAATGCAATAGCACAATAATAATTAAGACCATGATGATGCAATCGCAGTGGTGGTTACAGGAGGCAAGAAGAAAGATACATCCATCAACGTATGACCTCCTCCTCCTAAACTTAGTGCGCCAGGCCACCGACCGGGGGCTAAGGAGCGGCAGCTTTTGTGGCAAGGTCAAGGTGCTTCTCAGCAAAGGCATCCAAGGCTTCCAGCCGGTTGAGGAAGGCCAACGTCGTAGCGTCCTTAATGGCCTTGTAGATACCTATGCACAAGATTTGCTCGTACATGTGGATGTGTAGGTCGATGAATTCTTGTAGGGCGAGGCGCCTGGCGGCGAGCGCGACCTCCAGGTGGACATTCTTTGTGGCGTCGGCGGGCAGTCGCAGGGCCACCAGTGCTTGAAAGAGGTTCCGGCCATGGAGGCCGATTAGGGTGGCAGGCAATGAGAAGCCCGGGCGCACAGGCTGGAGGAGTACGGCGATGTCGTCCCCGATCTTCTTGAGGACGGTGAACTTGTTGGTGGTGGAAACGATCATCTGGTCCAACTGAGAGTTGTAGTTGGCGTCGACAACAGCCATCTACCAGCCGGTCACGAACACCATCTAGAGACAATCCTCGGTGCCATGCCACAGGCCGACATCGTGGACCATCTGGCACAACCGCTTGCTGCTCGCGCGCATCACCGCCATGGGTCTGGAGTGAGCACTTTTGCACTTAGTGTAGGTGCTTAGGAAAATGCTTAGGTGCGTATGATGTGGTAGATGCATTGGAATGGAGGGGCGCCTTTATATGAGTGCAAACTGCATTGCATTCACATCGTGCAACCTCTTTTCCCGGTCCTCCTCCCATTACTTCCCTCATCCATGCACGATGCTAATTGAAGGAGGATGCATCATTGGCCGTTCAACATTTCGGGAACCGCTACCCCTCCCTCGTCTGCATTAAAGCCGTATCGGGAACTGCACCGCCCGCTGCAGGCCCGACTGAACACGCCTCCTCGCCTCCATCAAACCCCTCCGTTAAACCCGCTTGCAAACCGAGAAACCTTCTACGGCCACACGTCTATTCATGAGTGGTCCGGAATTAAACGCAACACCAGTCGAGCTCCTCCCGTCCGCCCTCAGTTTAAATGAGGCCAGACGCTGGCCAAGATCCTACCATCCGCCCTCTATTTAAACGAGGCCAGACAGACAGCGGGCAAGAATTGCACCCCTCCGCCGCTCCCCCATCTCCTCCTTCACCATTTTCTCCACTCTTCTAATAGCTTCCGAGGAGCCGTTCTCCGGCATACTACCCGGCTGGGTTGCCCGTCGAGCCCTCTGGATACGGGCGAGGCCGCTCGGTGCTTCACCAACCTCGCTTGGCCCGACGGAGCCAGTTGCCGCCCCAATCCGGCGCGTGGTTCAACAACTTGCCACTCCAGTTCAGCTCGATGAGGACTGGTGAGTTGCTCCATGCCGGTATGGTGGCGAGCACGCCGGTATGGGTGTCATAGCTTTCACGTCGTACTGCACCACCAGTGTCTGCGGTGGTTGCGCCTCCCATGTCTGTCGGAGCGCCTCCCGTGCCTGCGGCCGCGCCCCCCGTGCCTGCAGCAACGCCATGCAGGCAGAGACAGAAGCCGGGTGCATGGAGAGCGATGAGTCGGTGGCTACCTTCTCTGTGTCCGCCACCATCATCGAGGAGAAGTAGAACACGGGAGGCCTCCGCCACTTGGGTCTCATGAAGGCCACCGCTGAGGCGACGACTGCACATTCAGGTGGTTTCTTTGCTGCTTTGTCTCTTCCAAAGATCTTTGTCGACCCCGCAAGTGCCTGCCGGACACGAGGAAGACAAAGGATCCATGGACAGCCATTTAGATTAGGTACTGCCTTTCCTACTGGCGGGAAATATTTGTTATAAGAATGGATAAATTGGATGTATCTATAACTAAAATAAGTCTAGATACATCCATTTCGAGGACAAGTATTTCCGGATGGAGGGGGTATTAATTATACCAAGAGAGACAGATTAGCACCGCTTAGTTCATGTAAATGTAATGAAATCCATCATGTTTATATGAAGATCCGCCTTTTTTATATGAAATCATGCATGCTTATATGAAAATAGTCCGTGTTTGCACGAATTTCATCTGGTTGGTTAGAGTTGTGAAAATATATGTGCTAGCATTTGATGTCGTCCTCCGCGGAAGGAAGTGGGAGGAAATTTACCGGCTGCCGTTGGAGATGCTCTTATGCTGGAAATAATAGAGTCACATCCAATCCATTTGACTTAATTGCGTGTATGATTCTCCCTATATAAAAATTTAATTGCATGTACAGTGTACACGTGACTTGCAGGGTGGCCACAGCTTCATACAGAAAGTTAAAAATAAACAAGTCCATCCTTAAGCTTGTATTCTAAGTACTCTGTGGGTTCCACTATCAGTACAGTAGCGAAAGAAGTATATATTAAATAAGTAATATATAGTATAAAAATTTAAAGTTAAAGACAAAATTCGAACTCAGGTCATCGCGTTGCGAGCATCCGGCGCTAACTAGTCCAACACATTTTTGTTGTAGACCATGTTGGAGATATATCTCCATGTCTACTCTTATACTCCATCCATTCCTAAATATTTGTCTTTTTCAGATTTCAATTGGACTACCACATACGGATGTGTATGTAGACATATTTTAGAGTGTAGATTCACTCATCTTGCTCTGTATGTAGTCACTTGTTGAAATCTCGAAATAGACAAATATTTAGGAACGGAGGGAGTAGAAAATAGAGTTGGTGATGATGGTGTGCGTGCCATCCTGCAATATAGGCCATCGAATTTATATCTAACGGATAGGAAGGAAACTGTGGCAATTTTGCAAAAAGATACCCACACCCCTCTCCACGTTTGCAAATAAGGCCTTACCTTGTTCATCCTTTTCTCTACTCTTACTGGCAATGTGCCCGTGTGTTGCAATGGATCCAAAATATAATAATACATGTTCAAAAACATGAAAGAAAGACACTCTAGTTTGGTGTATATATCACTAAAAATATACTCGTATTAGGTTTCACTCAAAATATATTCCTTGTGGCTGTTTTGATGAGGTGGGGGAGGGATGTGGTTGGTTTCAATATACTAAGGGGTTTCTGCAAATTGGAGCAGAGAAGTGGGGTCTTGTTGCAAAAAGCTATGACTTACATCATAGTCGTTAGATGCAGATCTGATGGTCAGAAATGACGGATGGAAGACACACCATCATCACCAACTGAGTCTTTTATAGGAGTAGAGATAAAAAATAGAGTTGGTGATGATGGTGTACCTGCCATCCTGCAATATAGGCCGTCCGATTTCTATTTGACGGATAGGGAGGAAACTAGGGCAATTTTGCAAAAAAGATACCCACACCCACTACAAAAAAAGACACATCCGTGACATTTTGGGCCGAACGAAGTTTTTTTCTGTCATACATATGACACTTCTATGACGATAATTGTGACAAAACCCGGTATCATCATAGATGTGGTGGGCTCCTACTTCCATGACAAAAAATCATGACAGAAAATGGGCTTTTCGTCCCGGGCGGGCCGGAGACGCAGCTGCATGACATTCTTTGGGCCGTCCATGACGGAAAAAACCGTGGTAGAAGCGAGGGGGAGGAAAATTTCGGCGAGTTCCCGGTTACGGTGGGAGGTCGGGGGCCGAGCGATGCGCGTTTCTCTCATACATGTACGCGCGTGTGTGCGAGGCGTTGGCTCTAACTGAACCCGAGCGAGGCCTTGGGCTCTAACTGAACCAGAGCGATTACACTGCAGGCTACGTGTTACTGAACCCGGGCGATTGATCGATGGCTGTTAACTGAACCCGATCGAGCGATTCCTTCGCTACTGCTGCTAACTGAAGCCGATCGATTGGATGAACAGTGAGCGTTGCGGGGGGAGGGGGGGTTGGATGAACAGTGAGCGGTGGTGTTGCCTTTGGATGAACAAGACCCCGTGGTGTGGAGGGCTGGATGAACAGTAGATGGTGGAGGGGTGCCCATGGAGGGGTGGTTGAACAGGACCTCGTGGTGTGGAGGGCTGGATGAACAGTAGACGGTGGAGGGGTGCCCGTGGAGGGGTGGTTGAACAGTAGCCAGTGGAGTAGCGCGCGGTGGAGGATGGATGAACTTGAGGCTGGAGGAGGTCGACAGTAGCCCGTGGAGGCTGGAGGAGGTCGACGGTGGAGATGAACAGTATCCCGTGGAGTCCCGTTTTGTGGTGCGCCACACCCCTCCCGATGAACAGGACCCCCGTTTCGACCGTAGGAGGTCCGTTTCGTCCGTTTTGCGGTACACCACACCCCTCCCGATCAACAGGAGCCCCGTTTCAACCGTAGGAAGTCTTTTTCCTCCATTTTGCGGTACGCCACACCCCTTCTGATCAACAGGACCCCCGTTTCGACTGTAGGAGGTCTGTTTCCTCCGTTCTGCGGTACACCAGGCCTCATTTCCATCGCCTGTTCCGTCCAAGCCCTCCCGATGAACATGACCATGCATTCCGTTCTGACCCAGCCGGTTGGCTCCCACGCGTTCCGTTGCCTCCCGATGAACACGACGCATTCCGTTGCCTCCCCATGAACACGATGACGCTGTTTCTCTGTTCTGACCCAGCCATGTACACGAGCCATGGCCGTACGTGTGCGCGAGTGGGCGCTCGAGACCCTGCCCATATGTACACATACATGGCCATACTTTCTTTCTTGCACCCTGGCCGATGTACGTACGTGTACATGCTACGTGTGCGCCTCTACTACGACACGTGCGCGCCTCTACTACGACATGTGCGCGCCTCTACATCGACCAGTATGTACGTACACGTTCGCGACCAGAATGACAACGCTACTACGCTTTGACCAGGTGGGTCCCGACTGTCAGACACTTCCTTGCGTGCGAAGATGTAGCTGGTGGGTCCCAGCAGTCAGGGGGGCGAATCGTTTTGTTTTTTGCCCGGACGCACTTCCTTGCGTGCGAAGGTGTAGCTGGTGGGTCCCAGCAGTCAGGGGGAAACGTTTTTTTTCGCAACATATCATGGCCCGTCCGGTGGGTCCCCGCTGTCAGGTGGAGGAATAATTATTTTGCACGTAATATGGAGGCACTTCCTTGCTGCGGCCGTGGACCCAGCTGTCAGCCTCTCCACGTACAGTCCACGTCCGATGGAAGCTGTTCCTTGACCACGTTGACCATGCCGCGCCGAGAGCACCAGGGCGGTGGACGACGGCGAGGCCTAGGAAGGGGACGACGCGGAGCCGGGGAAGACGCGACAGTGGATGCCCACGCGTAGAGGAGTACGAGGGTTCACTGGTTCGCTGCGGTGTGAGGCTGCCGTCGCCGCAGAATAACAGGGGGTGTGGGTGAGTAGAGGGATGGCCTGGCCAGCGGTGGGAGTAGTAGGGGGTGGTGAGGCCTCCGCCGCATCGCAGCCAGCCACGGGAGGCAGGAGCACGAGGCACGACCGACGCTGGTTTAGGCGGCTGGAGCAAGAAGACCAGAGGTAGAAGAACCACTACGGCCAATGGATGGACATCATACGGTCACTGGAGCTAGAATCATGCATATTGACTAAGTTGACAAAGCCCTCCGTCCCCGTCAACTTAGTAGGCCCACAAGTCAGCCTGCCACTATACTGGGTCCCAGCTAACAGGGGGAGTATTCATTTTTTGTGCGTAATAAGGAGGCACTTCCTTGTGTGCGAAGATATAGCTGGTGGGTCCGAGATGTCAGCGGCGGTAACGTTTTTTTCGTGAAATACAGAGGCCCATTCGGTGGGTCCCTGATGTTAGGTGGAGGAATCATTATTTTGCGCGTAATAAGGAGGCATTTCCTTGTGTGCGGCCGTGGACCTAGCTGTCGACCTCTCCACATACAGTCCACTTCAGATGCATGTCGGTCGTTGACCACGTTGACCAGGCCGCACCGAGAGCACCAGGGCGGTGGATGATGGTGAGGCCTAGGAAGGGAACTACACGGAGGCAGGGAAGACTCGGCAGTTGTTTCCCACGCGGAGGGGAGTACGACTGTACGAGGGTTTACTGGTTCGTCTGCCGTCGCTGGAGAATAACAGCAGGTCGATGACCCACAAGCATAGGGGATCTATCGTAGTCCTTTTGATAAGTAAGAGTGTCGAACCCAACGAGGAGCAGAAGGAAATGATAAGCAGTTTTCAGCAAGGTATTCTCTGCAAGTACTGAAATAAGTGGTAACAGATAGATTTGTGATGGGATAAATTGTAACGAGCAACAAGTAACAAAAGTAAATAAAGTGCAGCAAGGTGGCCCAATCCTTTTGTAGCAAAGGACAAGCCGGAACAAACTCTTATAATAGGAAAAGCGCTCCCAAGGACACATGGGAATATCGTCAAGCTAGTTTTCATCACGTTCATATGATTCGCGTTTGATACTTTGATAATTTGATATGTGGGTGGAACGGTGCTTGGGTGCCGTTCTTACTTGAACAAGCATCCCACTTATGATTAACCTCTATTGCAAGCATCCGCAACTACAACAAAAGTATTAAGGTAAACCTAACCATAGCATGAAACATATGGATCCAAATCAGCCCCTTACGAAGCAACGCATAAACTAGGGTTTAAGATTCTGTCACTCTAGCAACCCATCATCTACTTATTACTTCCCAATGCCTTCCTCTAGGCCCAAATAATAGTGAAGTGTTATGTAGTCGACGTTCACATAACACCACTAGAGGCTAGACAACATACATCTTATCAAAATATCAAACGAATACCAAATTCACATGACTACTCATAGCAAGACTTCTCCCTTGTCCTCAGGAACGAACGTAATTACTCACAAAGCATATTCATGTTCATAATCTGAGGGGTAATAATATGCATATAGGATCTGAACATATGATCTTCCACCAATTAAACCAACTAGCATCAACTACAAGGAGTAATCAACACTACTAGCAACCTACTAGCACCAATTCCGAACTTTGAGACAAGAATTGGATACAAGAGATGAGCTAGGGTTTGGAGATGAGATGGTGCTGGTGAAGATGTTGATGGAGATTTCCCTCTCCCGATGAGAGGAGCGTTGGTGATTAAGATGGTGATGATTTCCCCCTCCGGGAGGGAAGTTTCCCCGGCAGAACAGCTCTGCCGGAGCTCTAGATTGGATCCGCCAAGGTTCCGCCTCGTGGTGGCAGAGTCTCGTCCCGAAAAGTTCCTCTCTATTTTTTTCTCACCGAAAGACCTCATATAGGAGAAGATGGGCATCGGAGAGCCACCAGGGGGCCCACGAGATAGGGGCGCGCCCCCACCCTCATGAGCAGGGTGTGGGCCCCCTGGCCTTCATCTTTGGCGTGGATTTTTCTTTATTTCTTTTAAGACGTTTCATGGAGTTTTAGGACTTTTGGAGTTGCGCAGAATAGGTCTCTAATATTTGCTCCTTATCCAGACCAGAGTTCCAGCTGCCGGCATTCTCCCTCTTTATGTAAACCTTGTAAAATAAGAGAGAATAGCCATAAGTATTGTGACATAAAGTGAAATAACAGTCCATAATGCAATAAATATCGATATAAAAGCATGATGCAAAATGGACGTATCAACTCCCCCAAGCTTAGACCCCGCTTTTCCTCAAGCGAAAAGTCGATAACAATAAATATGTCCTCATGTTTAGAGGTAGAGGCGTCGATAAAAATAAAATACGGACATGAAGGCATCATGATTATTCTCATAACAGCTACATATATATATTTTGTCATATGATTACTTATGTTCAAGTGATGATCTATTCACAATGCAAAAGTATAAATCATAAACCTTATTGGGTTCCAAAAAGCTATAATCTCAGTCATTGAAGCAATTCCAATATATCATAACATCGGAAAGAGTCTATGTCAGAGCTAAAAAGCAAGTCCACATACTCAACTATCATTTAGTCCTCCATAATTGCTAACACTCACGCAATACTTGTGGTTAGAGAGTTTTAATCGGACACAGAGAAAGATAGGGGCTTATAGTTTTGCCCCACAACCTTTTACCTCAAGGGTAATGTCAACAATAATGGTTCATTCTCCCCCACATCCAATTAGATATATATATCATGTTCTTTCCAACATATTGAGCTTGCCAAAGGATAAAATGAAAAAGAAAAGGTGAAGATCACCATGACTCTTGCATAGGGTAGAAGATAATAATAAAGGATAGGCCCTTCGCAGAGGGAAGCAGAGGTTGCCATGCACTTTTATGGTTGGATGCACAAAATCTCAATGCGAAAGAACGTCACTTTATATTGCCCCTTGTGATATGAACCTTTATTATGCAGTCCGTCGCTTTTATTACTTCCACATCACAAGATCATATAAAGCTTATTTCTCCCACACCAATCAATCATACATATTTAGAGCAATTTTTATTGCTTTGCACCGATGAAAACTTACTTGAAGGATCTTACTCAATCCATAGGTAGATATGGTGGACTCTCATGGCAAAACTGGTTTAGGGATTTTGGAAGCACAAGTAGTATTTCTACTTGGTGCTGAGAATTTGGCTAGCATGAGCGGGAAAGGCAAGCTCAACAAGTTATAGGAACCATGACACATACTTTATCACAGATAAAAGAAAGACATAACTCATTACGTTGTCTTCCTTGTCCAACATCAACTCTTTAGCATGTCATATTTTAATGAGTGCTCTCAATCATAAAAGATGTCAATGATAATATATCTATATGTGAAAACCTCTCTTTCCTTATTACTTCCTATTAATTGCAACAATGACCAAAGCTATATCTGCCAATTCCCAACAACTTTTAATCATCATACTCTTTCTATGTGAAGTCATTACTCTCAATAATATCAATATGAACTTTTTGTTTCTTCTTATTCTTTTCTTCTTTTCTTTTATTCACCCAAGATCACGGAAAAATAATCAAGCCCTTGACTCAACACTAATTTTTATTATATATAACTCACGGACTCGATTACATAGAGGGATCATAAAGCAAAACTCAAAACTAGATCATGCCATAAACTTTATTCTACTAGATCAAGATACTACTAATAGGATCGGACTAAGAAAAAAATGGTAAAGATAGGAGTTGTGATTGTGATACGATACCGGGGCACCTCCCCCAAGCTTGGCAGTTGCCAAGGGGAGTGCCCATACCCAGATACTCAATTCTTCTTTGTTGGAGGAGACGGTGGTGGTGATGGATAATCGCACATCGAGCGTAAGAGGTCCTCCAGCTTGCGAATAATGCCCTTGAGTGCGACAATATGCTCCTTCAACAAAATATTTTCTTGTGTGAGATACTTGTTTTGTATATGAGCTAACTCAATCATCTTGAAAGCTTCGATCTCAGTTGGGGTAAGAAGGTTATGATCAAGTTGAAGGATATCTTTTGCTGCCGGAGCTTGATCCTCCGTGGCCTTCTGGATCCTTTCATCTTTGTTGACCCTCGTGGGTTCTTCCCTCTTCAGATCTATCTTCATTAGCCAAGCATCATTGTCACTATTGTTGGAGGAGGGAGACGACATGATGCGTAGCCTGGAAAACCCTGACAGAAAACAGCTCAAAACAAGAACAAGAGATTTTTGCGTGATACGGGAGTCAAAACCTTCGGGAGGTTATATAGTGAATTTTTACCGACCAAAATACGTAACATGCAAGAAAACGGAGTCCGGAAGGCACATGAGGTGCTCATGAGGTAGGGGGCGCGCCCAGGGGGGTAGGGCGCGCCCACCACCCTCGTGATGCCCTCGTGTCCTTCCCGGACTGTTACTTATTTTTCTATTTTTCTAAATATTCCAAAACGGAGAAATATTGCCTTAAAATTGTTTTGGAGTCGGTTTACTTACCGTACCACATACCTATTCCTTTTCGGAGTCTGAAACGTTCCGGAAAGTGTCCCTTATGTATTCCTCCGGGGTTATGGTTTCAATAATATTGGTTTCAACATTTATGGGATTACCTGAGATATAATGTTTAATTCTTTGACCGTTTACCACCTTCGGATTTGTGCCCTCGAAGTTGTTGATTTTTATGGCACCGGAACGATAGACCTCCTCGATAACATAGGGGCCTTCCCATTTAGAGAGAAGTTTTCCTGCAAAAAATCTTAAACGAGAGTTGTATAGCAATACATAATCACCTACATTAAACTCAAGCTTTTGTATCCTTTTGTCATGCCATCTTTTAACTTTTTCTTTAAACAACTTGGCATTTTCATAAGCTTGGGTTCTCCATTCATCAAGTGAGCTAATATCAAATAACCTCTTCTCACCGGCAAGTTTGAAATCATAGTTAAGCTCTTTAATAGCCCAATATGCCTTATGTTCTAGTTCGAGAGGTAAGTGACATGCTTTTCCATAAACCATTTTATACGGAGACATACCCATAGGATTTTTATATGCAGTTCTATATGCCCATAATGCATCATCAAGTTTCTTAGACCAATTCTTTCTAGACCTATTAACAGTCTTTTGCAAAATTAATCTGAGCTCTCTATTGCTCAACTCTACTTGACCACTAGACTGTGGGTGATAAGGAGATGCAATTCTATGATTAACATCATATTTAGCAAGCATTTTACGGAAGGCACCATGAATAAAATGTGAACCACCATCAGTCATTAAATATCTAGGGACTCCAAACCTCGGAAAAATAACTTCCTTAAGCATTTTAATAGAAGTGTTATGATCAGCACTACTAGTTGGAATAGCTTCTACCCACTTAGTAACGTAATCAACAGCAACTAGAATATGTGTGTATCCATTAGAGGCAGGAAAAGGTCCCATATAATCAAAGCCCCAAACATCAAACGGTTCAATAACAAGTGAATAATTCATAGGCATTTCTTGACGTCTACTAATATTACCAATTCTTTGACATTCATCACAAGACAAGACAAACTTACGGGCATCCTTGAAGAGAGTAGGCCAATAAAAACCAGATTGCAATACCTTATGTGCAGTTCTATCTCCAGCGTGGTGTCCTCCATAAGACTCGGAATGACACTTGCGTAGGATCTGTTCCTGTTCATGCTCAGGTACACAACGTCTAATAACACCATCTACTCCTTCTTTATAAAGATGTGGGTCATCCCAAAAGTAATGTCTGAAATCATAGAAGAACTTTTTCTTTTGCTGGTATGTGAAGCTAGGTGGTATAAACTTAGCAACAATATAATTAGCATAATCAGCATACCATGGAGTACTACGAGAAGTACTTATAACATTTAATTGTTCATCAGGAAAGTCATCATTAATAGGTAGTGGGTCATCAAGAATATTTTCTAACCTAGACAAGTTGTCTGCAACGGGGTTCTCAGCTCCCTTTCTGTCAACAATATGCAAATCAAATTCTTGTAGCAAGAGAACCCATCTAATAAGTCTAGGTTTAGCATCTTTCTTTTCCATAAGATATTTAATAGCAGCATGATCAGTGTGAATAGTTACTTTAGAATCAACAATATAAGATCTGAACTTATCACAAGCAAATACAACTGCTAAAAGCTCTTTTTCAGTAGTAGCATAATTTCTTTGAGCATTGTCTAGAGTCTTACTAGCATAATGAATAACATTTAATTTCTTATCAACTCTTTGCCCTAGAACAGCACCTACAGCATAATCACTAGCATCACACATAATTTCAAAGGGTAAATTCCAATCAGGTGGCTGAACAATAGGTGCAGAGACTAATGCTTTCTTAAGTATTTCAAATGCTTCTACACAATCATCATCAAAGACAAATGGTATATCTTTTTGCAATAAATTAGTCAGAGGCCGAGAAATTTTTGAGAAGTCCTTAATGAACCTCCTATAAAATCCGGCGTGACCAAGGAAACTTCTTATACCTTTGATGTCCTTGGGACATGGCATCTTTTCAATAGCATCAACCTTGGCTTTATCAACTTCAATACCTCTTTCAGAAACTTTGTGCCCCAAGACAATACCTTCATTAACCATAAAGTGGCACTTTTCCCAATTCAAGACAAGATTAGTTTCTTCACATCTCTGCAAAACTCGATCAAGATTGCTCAAGCAATCGTCAAAAGAGGAACCATAGACGGAAAAGTCGTCCATGAAAACCTCACAAATCTTTTCACAAAAGTCAGAGAATATAGCCATCATGCATCTTTGAAAGGTAGCAGGTGCATTACATAAACCAAAAGGCATACGTCTATAAGCAAAAGTACCAAAAGGGCATGTAAAAGTAGTCTTTGATTGATCTTTAGCCGACACAGGTATTTGAGAGAAACCAGAATAACCATCTAGAAAGCAATAGTGTGTATGTTTGCATAATCTTTCTAGCATTTGATCAATAAAAGGTAAGGGGTAATGATCTTTCTTAGTAGCTTTATTTAATTTGCGGAAATCAATTACCATCCTATAACCTGTGATAATTCTTTGTGGAATCAATTCATCTTTATCATTAGGAACAACAGTAATACCTCCCTTCTTAGGGACACAATGGACAGGACTTACCCACTCACTATCAGCAACGGGATAAATTATACCTGCCTCCAGAAGCTTGAGTATTTCTTTTCTTACCACTTCTTTCATTTTAGGATTCAGACGTCGTTGAGGATCACGAACTGGTTTGGCATCTGCTTCCAAATTTATTTTATGTTGACATAGAGTGGGACTAATGCCCTTAAGATCATCAAGAGTATATCCAATAGCAGCACGATGCTTCTTCAGAGTTTTCAATAATCTTTCTTCTTCATGCTCTGAAAGGTTAGCACTAATAATAACAGGATATATCTTCTTTTCATCAAGATAAGCATATTTAAGATTATCAGGCAAAGGTTTAAGCTCAAACACGGGATCACCCTTGGGTGGAGGAGGATCCCCTAAAATTTCAACAGGCAAATTGTGTTTCAGAATAGGTTCCTGTTTAAAGAATACTTCATCTATTTCCCTTCTTTCATTCATGAACATATCATTTTCATGGTCTAGCAAATAGTGTTCTAAAGGATCACTAGGAGGTACGGCAATAGAAGCAAGACCAATAATTTCATCCTTACTAGGTAATTCTTCCTCACAATGTTGTTTACTAAATTTAGAGAAATTAAACTCATGAACCATATCATCCAAGCCAATATTAACAACATTCTTTGTGAAATCTATGGTAGCATTGACAGTATTTAAGAAGGGTCTACCAAATATAATGGGACAAAAGTTATCTTGTGGGGAACCAAGGACAAGAAAATCAGCAGGATATTTAGTTTTCCCACACAAGACTTCAACATCTCTAACAATTCCCATTGCTGAAATAGTATCTCTATTGGCAAGTTTAATTGTGACATCAATATCTTCTAATTCAGCAGGTACAATTTCATTCTTAATTTCTTCGTATAAAGTATGCGGTATAACACTAGCACCAGCACCCATATCACATAAGCCATGATAACAATGATCTCCTATTTTAACAGAAATAACAGGCACGCCTACCACAGGTCTATGTTTATCTTTAGCACAAGGTTTAGCAATTCTAGCAGTTTCACCTTCGAACTGAATAACATGCCCATCAATATTATCAGACAAGAGATCTTTAACAATAGCAATATTAGGTTCTACTTTAACTTGCTCAGGAGGTGTATAAGTTCTAATATTGCTTTTACGAACAACAGTTGAAGCTTTAGCATGATCCTTTATTCTAACAGGGAAAGGTGGTTTCTCAACATAAGAAGTAGGAACAATAGGATCATTATAAGTGACAGTCTTTTCTTCAACTTTAATAGGTGCAGCTACTTTTACTTCTATGGGAGGATGATATTTAAACCACTTCTCCTTAGGGAGATCAACATAAGTAGCAAAAGATTCACAGAAAGAAGCTACTATCTCAGAGTCAAGTCCATATTTAGTGCTAAACTTACGGAAAATATCGGTATCCATAAAAGATTTAACACAATCAAACTTAGGTGTCATACCTGACTCCTTACCTTCGTCGAGGTCCCAATCTTCAGAGTTGCGTTTAATTCTATCCAATAAATTCCATCTGAATTCAATAGTCTTCATCATAAAAGAGCCAGCACAAGAAGTATCGAGCATGGTGCGATTGTTTTCAGAAAGCCGAGCATAAAAACTTTGCATAATTATTTCTCTTGGGAGCTCATGATTGGGGCATGAATATAACATTGATTTAAGCCTCCCCCAAGCTTGAGCGATGCTTTCTCCTTCGCGAGGCCAGAAATTATATATATAATTGCGATCACGATGAACAAGATGCATAGGGTAATACTTTTGATGAAATTCCAACTTCAATCTTTTATAGTCCCATGATCTCATATCATCACATAGCCTATACCATATCAATGCGTCTCCCTTCAAAGATAAAGGGAAGACCTTCTTCTTAGCAACATCATCGGGTATACCTGCAAGCTTAAATAATCCACAAACTTCATCCACATATATTAAGTGCTCATCAGGATGCTTTGTTCCATCTCCTGTAAAAGGGTTAGCTAGCAGTTTTTCCATCATAGCCGAAGGAAATTCAAAAGGAGTTTCATTTTCAATAGGTTCAGTAGGTTGAGGAGCAACTCTTTGCTCTACTGGACGGGGTGAAGATACCCCGAACAAGCCCCTCAGAGAATTACTTTCCATAGTAACAAGTGACAGTAAATTTCAGCACACTATATAAATTTTTCCTTACCAAATTCCACCTACCAAAGGCGCTACACTCCCCGGCAACGGCGCCAGAAAAGAGTCTTGATGACCCACAAGTATAGGGGATCTATCGTAGTCCTTTCGATAAGTAAGAGTGTCGAACCCAACGAGGAGCAGAAGGAAATGATAAGCGGTTTTCAGCAAGGTATTCTCTGCAAGTACTGAAATAAGTGGTAACAGATAGTTTTGTGATAGGATAAATTGTAACGAGCAACAAGTAACAAAAGTAAATAAAGTGCAGCAAGGTGGCCCAATCCTTTTGTAGCAAAGGACAAGCCGGAACAAACTCTTATAATAGGAAAAGCGCTCCCGAGGACACATGGGAATATCGTCAAGCTAGTTTTCATCACGTTCATATGATTCGCGTTCGATACTTTGATAATTTGATATGTGGGTGGACCGGTGCTTGGGTGCTGTTCTTACTTGAACAAGCATCCCACTTATGATTAACCTCTATTGCAAGCATCCGCAACTACAACAAAAGTATTAAGGTAAACCTAACCATAGCATGAAACATATGGATCCAAATCAGCCCCTTACGAAGCAACGCATAAACTAGGGTTTAAGCTTCTGTCACTCTAGCAACCCATCATCTACTTATTACTTCCCAATGCCTTCCTCTAGGCCCAAATAATGGTGAAGTGTTATGTAGTCGACGTTCACATAACACCACTAGAGGCTAGACAACATACATCTTATCAAAATATCAAACGAATACCAAATTCACATGACTACTCATAGCAAGACTTCTCCCTTGTCCTCAGGAACGAACGTAATTACTCACAAAGCATATTCATGTTCATAATCAGAGGGGTAATAATATGCATATAGGATCTGAACATATGATCTTCCACCAATTAAACCAACTAGCATCAACTACAAGGAGTAATCAACACTACTAGCAACCTACTAGCACCAATCCCGGACTTTGAGACAAGAATTGGATACAAGAGATGAACTAGGGTTTGGAGATGAGATGGTGCTGGTGAAGATGTTGATGGAGATTGCCCTCTCCCGATGAGAGGAGCGTTGGTGATGACGATGGTGATGATTTCCCCCTCCGGGAGGGAAGTATCCTCGGCAGAACAGCTCTACCGAAGCTCTAGATTGGATCCGCCAAGGTTCCGCCTCGTGGCGGCGGAGTCTCGTCCCGAAAAGTTCCTCTTATTTTTTTCTCATCGAAAGACCTCATATAGGAGAAGATGGGCATCGGAGAGCCCCCAGGGGGCCCACGAGATAGGGGGGGACGCCCCCCACCCTCGTGAGCAGGGTGTGGGCCCCCTGGCCTTCATCTTTGGCGTGGATTTTTCTTTATTTCTTTTAAGATGTTCCGTGGAGTTTCAGGACTTTTGGAGTTGCGCAGAATAGGTCTCTCATATTTGCTCCTTATCCAGACAAGAATTGCAGCTTCCGGCATTCTCCCTCTTTATGTAAACCTTGTAAAATAAGAGAGAATAGCCATAAGTATTGTGACATAAAGTGAAATAACAGTCCATAATCCAATAAATATCGATATAAAAGCATGATGCAAAATGGACGTATCACAGGTGTGGGTGAGTAGAGGGATGGCTAGGCCAGCGATGGGAGTACGATGGGGCGGTGAGGCCTGCGCGGCAGCAGAGCCGGCCGCGGGGAGGAGGGAGCAGGCAGTCCCACCGGCGCTTGTTTGAGCTGCTGGAGCAGGTAGAGAAGAGATTGAAGAAGCACGACGGCCGTTGGATGGACATCGTACGGTCACTGGAGCTAGAATCGTTCATATTAACTAAGTTGACAAAGCCCTCCGTCCCCGTCAACTTAGTAGGCCCACAAGTCAGCCTACCACCATGGTGGGTCCCAGCTAGCAGGGGGTATTCATTTTTCAGTGCGTAATAAGGAGGCACTTCCGGTGGGTCCGAGCTGACAGCGGGGGGAACATTTTTTCGCGAAATACGGTGGTCCGTCTGGTGGGTCCCAGCAGTCAGGGGCAAACATTTTTTTGCGAAATACGGTGGCCAGTCCGGTAGGTCCCAGCAGTCAGGGGGGAAATGTTTTTTTCGTGAAATACTGGTGGCCCGTCTGGTGGGTCCGTGCTGTCAGGTGGAGGAATAATTATTTTGCGCATAATAAGGAGGCACTTCCTTGCGGCTGCCGTGGACCCAGCTGTCAGCCTCTCCACGTACAATACTCTTCCAATGGAAGTCGGTCGTTGACCACATTGACCACGCTGCGCCGAGAGCACCACGGCGGTGGACGACAGCGAGGCCTAGGAAGGGGACGGCGGGGAGCCGGGGAAGACACGGCAGTGGATGCCCATGCGGAGAGGAGTACGAGGGTTCATTGGTTCGGCTATGGTGTGAGGCTGCCGTCGCCGCAGAATAACAGGGGGAGTGGGTGAGTGGAGGGATGGCCTGGCCAGGGGTGGGAGTAGTATGGGGACGGTGAGGCCTCCGCGGCAACACAACCGGCCACGGGAGGCAGGAGCATGCGGCACGACTGGCGCTGCTTTAGGCGGCTGGGGCAATAAGACTAGAGGTTGAAGAAGCACTACGGCCGTTGGATGGACATCGTTGACCACGCCGCGTCGAGAGCACCAGGGCGGTGGACGACGGTGAGGCCTACAAAGGGAACGACACGGAGCCGGGGAAGACATGGCAGTGGCTGCCCACACAGTGGAGAGTACGAGGGTTGACTGGTTCGGCTGCTGTCGCCAGAAAATAACAGGAGGTGTGGGTGAGTAGAGGGATAGACAGGCCAGTGATGTGAGTATGATGGGGCCGTGAGGCCTGCCCGGCAACACTACTGGCCACGGGAGGCGGGAGCAGGCAGTTCCGACGGCGCTGGTTTGGGCAGCTGGGGCAGGAAGATCAGAGACTGAAGAAGCACGATTGCCATTAGATTGACATCTAACGGTCTGACGCTGGTAGATTCGATTGTTGACTAAGTTTATTTTTTGAGAAACCTTGTGTACGCATGAACTTAGTAGGCCCACAAGTCATCCTCAAAATCTGTGGCAGACAACATAAAGCCCATTTGCTATTTTTTATAATTTGCAGCACATTTGCTAATTCTTAAGTAATTTATTACAACCCATTTTCTGCCCAGGACCACGGTCAAAAAGTTCAACCTTATTTTGCATATTTCGGTGGAGTCCAAACTGTTGTAATCCCGAAATGATAAACATTTTTAAGAACTTATTGATTTGCCAAAAAATCATTTTGTTTTTGTAAGCAAATAAGACGTGGGACAATTTAGTTGGTTTAAGGGAAAACCAGTGGTAAAAAAATCAGCGCTGGTGGTAAAAACAACAAAATAAGGATGTAAATATGAAAAGGGAATTTTATGTGTTTTCAATATATGATACGTGTATATGAACTAGTAAAACTATAGGTAGAGATTAGAAAACGGATGTAGGACATGCGTTTGAAGAGGAAAATAGAACTGGGCTGTGTGTTTGATTCAGTAAAAAAACTGCATGCGGATGTTGTAAGACAAATATAACTAACGCTGGCGGGCCAGAGGCCAGTAGATACCTGCTTGGATCTTTGTGCCCCTGTTGTCGTCATGGGGCTGGGCCTGTTAAAAACAAAACAACCCTGGGCCAATCTACAGCCCAGTTGAAACTTGCTCGACCTGAAAAAACAATATACGTGCTCAAAACGAAAAACGGAGAATTCTGCAAGTACAAACTGATAACTGGGATGCAACACGGATATTGTTTTTTATCGTGATAATAAGTGCAGTGCACTTGTTTCGAAAAAAATTGGGAGAACTGGGAATTCGAATTGGCGGGTGCTTATGCTACCCATCAAATAAAAATCAGGTGCCTGAAAATTTCGTTTCGAAACAAATGATTCAGCTTTATATCCACAACGACCCTCTGCATGATGGTTGGAAGCAAATGCAAGTTCATACCAAAAGATCGTTAACAACAATACCAACTTGCGGACGACAAGGTAGTACAACTACCAATACCAAACTAACTTATAATCTTTTTACTCCTGGCCCTAGTGTTTGTCTGGTAGAAAATCTTGCAGAGGACCAGCTCCCACTCCTTCTCTTGCTCCAGGTCCCCGAGGTGGTACTGGTGCATCACCTAGTTGGTCCTCTGCTGGTCGAAGTTCTTGTTGGTGTGCAGCACCAGAACCTTTTTTGCGCCCGTCTGCCGGCCGTTGACCATCACCGGCAAGGTATTGCCGGTCTTGTGCCACATCGCGTGCATGCCGCACTCTGACTGTATCTTGCGATGTGTCCACGTGCCCCTTTTGAACGCCCTGGAATTGCGCTGGAAGAAATGCTTCCTTAGGCCACGCAGTGTGATACCTGCAGTATTGTGGAATACAGGTTTTAGTGTACCTAGTTCGCATTTTCATAACATCTTAGGCATGTTGCAGTCACTTGTTTCACTTTTTATGAACCGTCAAATTGTAATTGCTTCACCAGGTCGGCATCTAAAAAGAAAAATAGAGCTATAAACAAAGGAGTATGTTTGTGCAAGTAGACAGCCGATCGGTGTCTTACCTGGAAGTTTCTCAGGTTGGGTGTAGCATATGCCATGCTCGCTGTCGATGGTTGGTATGAACAAATCGATGAGAGACTGAAATCTCGCACTGTCAGGACTCACTTTGGCCTCAAGGTGCTCGATAAGCTCCTGATCCGTGGGATCGAACTTGACGTCAGCCGGCAGCAACGGCCAATTCTTCTTCGACTTGGATCGGTAATTCCAGTTATATGGTACTCAATGTATGATCAATCGACTGTTTTAAGTGAATTATGAAAGATTTTGACAGATAAGTGGTACTCCAAATCTGAAGTCCAGAATACCCGAACACGCCGCCGGGATTCTTGTGTCACCTCACGTGCAGCGTGTTTTCACGTCAATTCAATGTGTGGACATGATAAATAATTTGACCGACGTATACTAGTACTTCTATTGTAGTACTTACTAGTCGTATTTAGTGTCACAATTTATACATAGGTTTAACTAACAAGTACGCACTTGAAGCCTAACTGATGTATATATATATATATGGCTTCTGCACAACATCTCCATCTCATTATCAGTACATCCTACGCAGGTGAGTTAGGATGCACTTGATCCAAGGAAGGTATCTATCCTTCAAACCAGAGGAGTGCTTCAAACTAGCAACAGTACATAATATCCAACAAAAGAGGGTCGTGCTACAGCAGCAGAATACATGGCTCGGTCTAGATATCGGCACGAATCAAGTTGTGCATATTTGTTGTTGGCATGAACCACATCGCCGCATGTCGGGTTTGCAAAAGCCATCCATCGCATGGAAGCTTGATGCCTTTCACACATTGAAGATTATCTGGCAACAAGCTGTGTCGACGAATCTCTGGATATGGTGATTCATGAAACCCATGGTATGATGTGTAAACACAGCCACCCCTCACGAATGGAAGTTGCATAGCACAGTAATCATCGCTGGTGATATGATCGATGATTGGTTGGATGATCAGATAATTGAGCCCGAGGAACAAGGAGTGGTTGCCGAGGCTGTAAACCTGCCTCCAGTTGAATACGCCTGGCCCAACGGAGCTGGGATCTTTCTCGAACACGAAGCAGCCATAGCCATCAATGTCACGAACGCACCATGCATTGTACTGCATGTGGTTTGATGTAATGGTTTGGTCAATTTGGTACGTGCGAATGAGCATCAAATGACCGTCGTCATCTGAACGAGCGATAAACCCCCACCCATCGGCTGGTATGATTCTAGGTCCTGGAATCATGAAGGCCAGCGCATTTGCGTCTGCTGCAACAATTCAAATTGGATACCAAAAGGACAAAAATAAACAATCATGTTCAGAGTATGTGTGGAATTAAGATTATTATAACAGTGACACATATCATAGACAGAGAATTACAATGCCATGGTCATAATCATACCCCAAGGTAAAAAAATAAGCTAATGGCTTTCATATTCTAGCAATATGTCATGGTTCAAACATCATGTAACAATGAGAGGAAAACATCTATGACAACGCCTACTCATATTCTACCATAGCACTTACTACTACTGTTCTCATATCAACTCTAAGCAATAACATGCATTGTTATAAAAATCTTGTAAACAAGAGTAACATATAGCAATCATGATGTTATGCTCATAATATGTATTCTAACAATCATTAGATGCCAATTGTTCTCATATCAACTCTAGCAATAACATGTGTGGTCATAAAAATCTTGGAAATGAGAGGAACATATAGCAATGATGTGGTTATAGACATGCTATGCATTCTAAATTTGTAACAAATGAACATGTAGTCGTATTCATAAGGTAAAGATGAGATGAGATAGAACAATTACACGATGATAGATTCCACAAGTATAGGCAGCCAATCTGTGCGTCGACCGCGTAAACGATGCCATCATGCACTATAGCATCAGACAAAAATGTTGGCTCAACAGGATTGATGATGAACCATAACCATGTATGGCGACCAGATTCCAGATAGACTAATCCCATGTTGAACAAGGTAATGAGCTTGTAATCCATGCAGTCTTCTGATGGTGTGGGCACTTCGCAGATTACAACTTTCTGCAAACAGAGGTCGAGCCAAAATCTTGATGCGCCTCGTGCGTAGTAGGCAGGAGTGTACGGCGGGCCGCGAGGCTCGATGGCGGCGGCATCCAACGATGGAAGGGTGATCTCTCGCTGGATGTAGATATCCATGAGACGCCACAGACTACCGGTGTGGTGGATGAGGATGATCCAGTTGGTCTTCATGCCCGCCCAGTAGTGGCCGCGCATGAAGGAAAGGTGGACGGGTAGTGGTAGCATGTTGAGGGGCACCACGGCAACCTACGTAGGATCGTCAAGTTGGTGTCTAGGCCACCTGCAAGGATCGGGCATCAGCAAGCAGGGTGTCTTGAAAAGAGCCGGCCGGTTGCAAACGATTAGACGGTACAAAGACACCAAGCATGCGGCTAGACGGACGGTGCTGAGTAGGTCCATACGAGTACAGATCTGCTCCAAGAGAACATCGGGGAGGGAATTCTAATCGCGGCTCTGCATGTCAGTCGGTTCTGCCATTGGGGTTTTCGGTGCCTGCGAGCCAGTGGGGAAGTGGATTCGGGCGGGCGAGCGAAGAAGCTCCTCCTCGTGTGGCCGAGCAGTGAGCGGGGGGATATGGTACGCACGAGATACCAAGGAAGATGGCGTGGGCAGGCGATCAGTGAGCGGGGGTAAATGGTGTGCGGCCGACGATGGGGAAGAGAGGAGGAGGAAGAAGAAGAGATGGCAGTACTGGGTAAGGCTGATTTAGTAACACCAACACGCCGGTTCAACTTATTAATTACGTGTCCCATCTGCTGTAGCGTGTATTGTCACTTCACTGCGAAGACTAGTTGAATAGTTTTCTCTGACCGAGATGGGGAATAATGGATCGCGAGGACTTCCTTTCTACAGTATCCCTATGCCTCTATGCTCACTTCACTCATTTTGCTCTGTACCTAGTCACTTGTTGAATTCTGTAGAAAGACAAATACTCCATATTTGGGAACAGAGGGAGGCTTTTACTCCGTACTATTTGGGAACAGAGGGAGTATCACCATATGGATGGAACAGAGGAAGCTTGAAATATGAACATGTCAATGGGAGGGAGTAAGCCCCATGCATGCATGCAACATGCAACACTCACACGTACACATGGATGCACGCAACACTCACGCACCCATGCGGCACACATCACACGACGCAACACACACACTCATGCTCAAGTGCTCAACCTACTCCCTACGTCCGTGAAAGACTGTACATTTAGAAATTTACACATTGACCAGGGCATAATTAATGCCCAAAAGTAGCAGACTTATGTGTGCATGCGACCATTGAGATAAGAAGATTAAATGAAGCCCGTTGCATGCTGTAATTAAGGATAGACATGTAGCCTATACCTACAGCACAAGTTGGTGCATTAGTCAATCAATATCGATTTAGATTAAAGGCTAAATGCATTGGAAGTGTAGATGTTCATCATGTACTACACTCTTTGTTTTATAGCTGATGTACACTCTTTGTTGGAAGACCGAGGGAGGACACGTGCATGCACTCACATACACAGCCAGGGCGGTTCATGCGCAAGGGTTGGACTCGTGTCGCGCCTGCGTAAAGTTTTATTTAACTGATTTCTTTGCTCTGCCAACAAAGTGCCACGTCGACTATGTGGCCGGTCAGTAGGGTGCAATACGGTGCTCTACGATGAGCTAGTGATCGTATAATCACCGCAGAACTATATATAGTGACCGTAAAGAGCATATTGTTACATACATTGACTGCCAGTGTATTTTTCTCGTTTCAAATTAAGCCATATTAATCGGAAAGGACACAGTATGGACTACTACTACTAGTACTAGTACTGCTTTGATGTGTCCCGTCAACTCCCTCGCCCACGCGCGCGGTGGTTCGCAGGACGAGGAGAGGGTTTTGACTACAGCGCCCTCTCCCTCTCCCTCTCCCTCGCCCTCGCCCTCGCGGTGGACGTGCAACGGTTCAATCGGTGTCAGAATTCCAGAAGCATATTGTAATGTAGTATCATCATTGTTGGACCTTCCGAAGAGGCCAAGGTTCACACGAGTACGAACTGTTGAACCTCCTGAAGAGGCAAAGAGCCAAGCGCAAGGTTTTATAGGAGTTGTCGTCCTAGTAGGAGTGTACTACAACTATAGTGAACGATGCTACTGTATGATGCCACCACGTCACGTATATCCAAAGCTGTGCCACTTTTTTTTCTCAAAGAGCGTGTTGGAGCCCGTGCAACAACCACACAAGTTGCACGTACACATAACACATTTACCATTAATAAATTCTAAAGGACAAAAATGCCAGTATGCCACACAAGTTCATCTCCAATTCATGTGATAAATTTGTGCACGACTAGTCTACATATATTCACAGAGCTACCGTTCACAATTACCGTACTCCACTTACACGTTATAGATGGGCTACATGTCCTCCTCCAGGTTCCAGTCCCAGGCGTTCTTCATGGATGGCACGATCCATAGCAGTGGGCAACGGGAATCATTGTCGCAGCTTTCTAGTCTGGTTCCACACGATGGAGACTCATCCAAGCTGGAGAGGCATAAATCAGGGATAGCGTGTCCCAGCATGTTGTTCATCCGGCGGTGCGCACTGAAGACACAATCATGCTTCATGAATGGCAGGACTTCCGTGTCATGCACGGAAGGTGGCATCCGTGTAACGCCCTCGATGCGGCTATATCTCCCACGTGGCGAAGCACGACTTAGAGGCATAACCGCATTGATTGCAATGTCGCAAGTGAGGTAATCTTCACACAACCCAAGTTATACAATAGGGGAAAAAATACATAGTTGGCTTACAATCGCCACTTCACACAATTACATAATAAAACATTACATCATCCAAATACACTCATGGTCCGACTACGGAACCAAAATAAAAGAAGAACCCCAAAAGCAACAAGGTCCTCGATCGACCCCAACTGGGCTCCACTACTGATCAACTAGAACGAAACAACACAAAGGACAAGATCTTCATCGAGCTCCTCCTGAGCTTGGTTGCGTCATCTGCACGGACTCATCGGCACCTGCAAGCTAGTTTGGAAGTATCTATGAGCCAAGGGGACTCAGCAATCTCGCACCCTCGCGATCAAGACTATTTAAGCTTATGGGTAAGGTAAAATGTATGAGGTGGAGCTGCAGCAAGCTACTAGCATATATGGTGGCTAACATATGCAAATGAGAGCGAGAAGAGAAGGCAAGGCACGGTCGAGAAAGTATGATCAAGAAGTGATCCTAAACAACCTACGTCAAGCATAACTCCAACACCGTGTTCACTTCCCGGACTCCGCCGGAAAGCGACCATCACGGTTATGCACGTGGTTGATTCATTTTAATTAAAGTCGACTTCAGGTTTTCTACAACCGGACGTTAACAAATTCCCATCTGCCCATAACCGTGGGCACGGCTTTCGAAAGTTCAAATCCCTGCAGGGGTGTCCCAACTTAGCCCATGACAAGCTCTCACGGTCAACGAAAGAATAGACCTCCTCCTGAGACATTCCGATCAGACTCGGTATCCCGGTACAACAAGACATTTCGACAGGGTAAAACTAAACCAGCAACACCGCCCGAATGTGCCGACAAATCCCGATAGGAGCTGCACATATCTCTTTCTTAGGGCACACTCAGATGAGACTAGCTACGAGTAAAACCAACCCTCAAGTTTCCCCGAGGTGGCCCCGCAGGGGGTAAAATAATGATGACCCTCAGGCTGGCCGACCCAAGGGAAAGAAAAGGCTAGGTGGCGAATGGTAAAACCAATGTTGGGCATTGCTGGAAGAGCTTTACTTAAGGCGAACTGTCAAGGGGTTCCCATTATAGCCCAACCGCGTAAGGGACGCAAAATCCGGGAACATAACACCGATATGACGGAAACTAGGGCGGCAAGAGTGGAACAAAACACCAGGCATAAGGCCGAGCCTTCCACCCTTTACCAAGTGTATAGATGCATTAATTAAATAAGATATATTGTGATAACCCAACAAGTAAACATGTTCCAACCAGGAACAACATCTACATGTTCCAACAAGGAACAAAACTGTTGGAAATATGCCCTAGAGGCAATAATAAAAGATTTATTATTATATTTCCTTGTTCATGATAATTGTCTTTATTCATGCTATAATTGTGTTATCCGGAAATCGTAATACATGTGTGAATAACAAACACCAACATGTCCCTAGTGAGCCTCTAGTTGACTAGCTCGTTGATCAACAGATAGTCATGGTTTCCTAACTATGGACACTGGATGTCATTGATAACGAGATCACATCATTGGGAGAATGATGTGATGGACAAGACCCAATCCTAAACATAGCACAAGATCGTATAGTTCGTTTGCTAGAGTTTTCTAATGTCAAGTATCTATTCCTTTGACCATGAGATCGTGTGACTCCCGGATACCGTAGGAGTGCTTTGGGTATGCCAAACGTCACAACGTAACTGGGTGACTATAAAGGTAGACTACGGGTATCTCCGAAAGTGTCTGTTGGGTGACATGGATCAAGACTGGGATTTGTCACTCCATATGACGGAGAGGTATCACTGGGCCCACTCGGTAATGCATCATCATAATGAGCTCAGAGTGACCAAGTGTCTGGTCACGGGATCATGCATTACGGTACGAGTAAAGTGACTTGCCGGTAACGAGATTGAATGAGGTATTGGGATACCGACGATCGAATCTCGGGCAAGTAACATATCGATAGACAAAGGGAATAGCGTACGGGATTGATTAAATCCTCGACATCGTGGTTCATCCGATGAGATCATCGTGGAGCATGTGGGAGCCAACATGGGTATCCAGATCCCGCTGTTGGTTATTGACCGGAGAGTCGTCTCGGTCATGTCTGCTTGTCTCCCGAACCCGTAGGGTCTACACACTGAAGGTTCGGTGACGCTAGGGTTATGAAGATATGTATATGCAGAAACTCGAATGTTGTTCGGAGTCCCGGATGAGATCCCGGACGTCACGAGGAGTTCCGGAATGGTCCGGAGGTAAAGAATTATATATAGGAAGTGCTATTTCGGGCATCGGGACAAGTTTCGGGGTTATCGGTATTGTACCGGGACCACCGGAAGGGTCCCGGGGGTCCACCGGGTGGGGCCACCTGTCCCGGGGGGCCACATGGTCTGTAGGGGGTGCGCCTTGGCCTAGATGGGCCAAGGGCACCAGCCCCTATAGGCCCATGCGCCTAGGGTTTCCACCATGGAAGAGTCCATGTGGTGGAAGGCACCCCTAGGTGCCTTGGGGGGGAGGGAAACCTCCCCTTGGCCGCCGCCCCCCCTAGTAGATGCCATCTACTAGGGCCGGCGCCCCCCCTGGCACCCCTATATATAGTGGGGGGGAGAGGAGGGATTTCATACCAGCCCCTGGCGCCTCCATTTCCCCCCGTTACGTCTCTCCCTCGTAGTCTCGGCGAAGCCCTGCTGCTGTGACGCCATGCATCCACCACCACGCCGTCGTGCTGCTGGATCTTCATCAACCTCTCCTCCCCCCTTGCTGGATCAAGAAGGAGGAGACGTCTCCCGTCCCGTACGTGTGTTGAACGCGGAGGTGCCGTCCGTTCGGCGCTGGTCATCGGTGATTTGGATCACGTCGAGTACAACTACATCATCACCGTTCTTTTGAACGCTTCCGTGCGCGATCTACAAAGGTATGTAGATGCATCTAATCACTCGTTGCTAGATGAACTCCTAGATGATCTTGGTGAAACGAGTAGGAATTTTTTTGTTTTCTGCAACGTTCCCCAACAGTGGCATCATGAGCTAGGTCTATGCGTAGTTCTTCTTGCGCGAGTAGAACACAATTTGTTGTGGGCGTAGATTTGTTAACTTTCTTGCCGTTACTAGTACTTTCTTGCTTCAGCGGTATTGTGGGATGAAGCGGCCCGGACCAACCTTACACGTACGCTTACGTGAGACCGGTTCCACCGACTAACATGCACTAGTTGCATAAGGTGGCTGGCGGGTGTCTGTCTCTCCTACTTTAGTTGGAGCGGAATCGATGAACAGGGTCCTTATGAAGGGTAAATAGAAGTTGACAAATCACGTTGTGGCTTTAACGTAGGTAAGAAAACGTTCTTGCTAGAACCCTAATTCAGCCACGTAAAACATGCAACAAAAATTAGAGGACGTCTAACTTGTTTTTGCAGCAAGTGGTTTGTGATATGATATGGCCAAAGTTGTGATGAATGATGAATGATCTATATGTGATGTATGAGATGTTCATGCTATTGTAATAGGATTCACGACTTGCATGTCGATGAGTATGACAACCGGCAGGAGCCATAGGAGTTGTCTTTATTCTTTTATATGACCTGCGTGTCATCAAGAAACGCCATGTAAATTACTTTACTTTATTGCTAAACGCGTTAGCCATAGTAGTAGAAGTAATAGTTGGCGAGCAACTTCATGGAGACACGATGATGGAGATCATGATGATGGAGATCATGATGATGGAGATCAAGGCGTCAAGCCGGTGACAAGATGATCATGGAGCCCCAAGATGGAGATCAAAGGAGCTATGTGATATTGGCCATATCATGTCACGTTTATTATTTGATTGCATGTGATGTTTATCATGTTTTGCATCTTGTTTACTTAGAACGACGGTAGTAAATAAGATGATCCCTCACAATAATTTCAAGAAGTGTTCCCCCTAACTGTGCACCGTTGCGACAGTTCGCTGTTTCAAAACACCATGTGATGATCGGGTGTTTTATTCAGACGTTCACATACAACGGGTGTAAGACAGATTTACACATGCAAACACTTAGGTTGACTTGACGAGCCTAGCATGTACAGACATGGCCTCGGAACACGGAAGACCGAAAGGTCGAGCATGAGTCGTATAGAAGATACGATCAACATGAAGATGTTCACCGATGTTGACTAGTCCGTCTCACGTGATGATCGGACGCGGTCTAGTTAACTTGGATCATGTAATACTTAGATGACTGGAGGGATGTCTAATCTAAGTGGGAGTTCATTAATAATTTGATTGGTTGAACTTAATTATCATGAACTTAGTCTAAATATTTTACAATATGTCTTGTAGATTAAATGGCCAACGTAGTCCTCAACTTCAACGCGTTCCTAGAGAAAACCAAGCTGAAAGACGATGGCAACAACTATACGGACTGGGTCCGGAACCTGAGGATCATCCTCATAGCTGCCAAGAAAGATTATGTCCTACAAGCACCGCTTGGTGACGCACCCGTTCTCCCTGCAGAACAAGATGTTATGAACGCTTGGCAGGCACGTTCCGATGACTACTCCCTCGTTCAGTGCGGCATGCTTTACAGCCTAGAGCCGGGGCTCCAAAAGCGTTTTGAGAGACATGGAGCATATGGGATGTTCGAAGAGCTGAAAATGGTTTTCCAAGCTCATGCCCGGGTCAAGAGATATGAAGTCTCCGACAAATTCTTCAGCTGTAAGATGGAGGAAAACAGTTCTGTCAGTGAGCACATACTCACTATGTCTGGGTTGCATAACCGCTTGACTCAGCTGGGAGTTAATCTCCCAGATGATGCGGTCATTGACAGAATCCTCCAGTCGCTTCCACCAAGCTACAAGAGCTTTGTGATGAACTTCAATATGCAGGGGATGGAAAAGACCATTCCTGAAGTATTTGCTATGCTGAAATCAGCAGAGGTAGAAGTCAGGAAGGAACATCAAGTGTTGATGGTCAATAAAACCACTAAGTTCAAGAAAGGCAAGGGTAAAAAGAACTTCAAGAAGGACGGCAAGGAGGTTGCCGCGCCCGGCAAGCAAGCTGCCGGGAAGAAGCCAAAGAATGGACCCAAGCCCGAGACTGAGTGCTTTTGTTGCAAGGGAAGCGGTCACTGGAAGCGGAACTGCCCTAAGTACTTAGCGGATAAGAAGGCTGGCAAAACAAAAGGTATATGTGATATACATGTAATTGATGTGTACCTTACTAGTTCCCGTAGTAGCTCCTGGGTATTTGATACCGGTGCAGTTGCTCACATTTGTAACTCAAAGCAGGGGCTGTGGAATAAGCGGAAACTGGCAAAGGACGAGGTAACGATGCGCGTCGGGAATGGTTCCAAGGTCAATGTGATCACCGTCGGCACGCTACCTCTGCATCTCCCTTCGGGATTAGTTTTAAACCTTAATAATTGTTATTTAGTGCCAGCTTTGAGCATGAACATTGTATCGGGATCTCGTTTAATTCAAGATGGCTACTCTTTTAAATCTGAGAATAATGGTTGTTCCATTTTTATGAGAGATATGTTTTATGGTCATGCTCCTATGGTGAATGGTTTATTCTTTATGAATCTCGAACGTGATGCTACACATGTTCATAATGTGAGTACCAAAAGAAGTAAGGTTGATAATGATAGTCCCACATACCTGTGGCACTGCCGCCTTGGTCACATAGGTGTCAAACGCATGCAGAAGCTCCATGCTGATGGACTTTTAGAGTCTCTTGATTATGAATCATTTGACACATGCGAACCATGCCTTATGGGTAAAATGACCAAGACTCCGTTCTCAGGAATAGTGGAGCGAGCAACCGACTTATTGGAAATCATACATACTGATGTGTGCGGTCCAATGAGTGTTGAGGCTCGCGGTGGCTATCGTTATGTTCTCACCCTCACTGATGATTTAAGTAGGTATGGGTATATCTACTTAATGAAACACAAGTCTGAAACCTTTGAAAAGTTCAAGGAATTTCAGAGTGAGGTTGAAAATCAACGTGACAGGAAAATCAAGTTTCTACGATCAGATCGTGGAGGAGAATACTTGAGTCACGAGTTTGGGGCACACTTAAGAAAATGTGGAATAGTTTCACAACTCACGCCGCCTGGAACACCTCAGCGTAATGGTGTGTCCGAACGTCGTAATCGCACTCTGTTAGATATGGTGCGATCTATGATGTCTCTTACCGATTTACCGCTTTCTTTTTGGGGCTATGCTTTAGAGACTGCCGCATTCACTTTAAATAGGGCTCCGTCGAAATCCGTTGAGACGACACCATATGAATTGTGGTTTGGGAAGAAACCTAAGCTGTCGTTTCTAAAAGTTTGGGGATGCGATGCTTATGTCAAGAAACTGCAACCTGAAAAGCTCGAACCCAAGTCGGAAAAATGCGTCTTCATAGGATACCCAAAAGAAACTATTGGGTACACCTTCTACCTCAGATCCGAAGGCAAGATCTTTGTTGCCAAGAATGGGTCCTTTCTGGAGAAAGAGTTTCTCTCGAAAGAAGTAAGTGGGAGGAAAGTAGAGCTTGATGAAGTATTACATCTTGAACCGGAAAATGGCGCAGCTCAAGAAAATGTTCCTGAGGTGCCTGCACCGACTAGAGAGGAAGTTAATGACAATGATCAAGATACTTCTGATCAAGCCCCTACTGAAATTCGAAGATCCACAAGGACACGTTCCGCACCAGAGTGGTACGACAACCCTGTCTTGGAAATCATGCTGTTAGACAACGGTGAACCTTCGAACTATGAAGAAGCAATGGCGGGCCCGGATTCCGACAAATGGCTAGAAGCCCTGAAATCCGAGATAGGATCCATGTATGAAAACAAAGTATGGACTTTGACTGACTTGCCCGTTGAGCGGCGAGCCATAGAAAATAAATGGATCTTTAAGAGGAAGACAGACGCGGATGGTAATGTGACCATCTATAAAGCTCGGCTACGATGAGACTTTCTCACCGGTAGCAAAGCTGAAGTCCGTCCGAATCATGTTAGCAATTGCCACATTCTATGATTATGAAATATGGCAAATGGACGTCAAAACGGCATTCCTTAATGGTTTCCTTAAGGAAGAATTGTATATGATACAGCCGGAAGGTTTTGTCGATCCTAAGAATGCTGACAAAGTGTGCAAGCTCCAACGCTCGATTTATGGGCTGGTGCAAGCATCTCGGAGTTGGAACATTCGCTTTGATGAGATGATCAAAGCGTTTGGGTTTACACAGACTTATGGAGAAGCCTGCATTTACAAGAAAGTGAGTGGGAGCTCTGTAGCATTTCTCATATTATATGTAGATGACATACTTTTGATGGGAAATGATATAGAACTCTTGGACAGCATCAAGGCCTACTTGAATAAAAGTTTTTCAATGAAGGACCTTGGAGAAGCTGCTTATATATTAGGCATCAAAATCTATAGAGATAGATCGAGACGCCTCATAGGTCTTTCACAAAGCACATACCTTGATAAAATATTGAAGAAGTTCAATATGGATCAATCCAAGAAGGGGTTCTTGCCTGTGTTACAAGGTATGAAATTGAGCTCAGCTCAATGTCCGACCACGGCAAAAGATATAGAAGAGATGAGCATCATCCCCTATGCCTCAGCCATAGGTTCTATTATGTATGCCATGCTGTGTACCAGACCTGATGTTAACCTTGCCGTCAGTTTGGTAGGAAGGTACCAAAGTAATCCCGGCAAGGAACACTGGACAGCGGTCAAGAATATCCTAAAGTACCTGAAAAGGACTAAGGAAATGTTTCTCGTTTATGGAGGTGAAGAAGAGCTCGTCGTAAAGGGTTACGTCGACGCTAGCTTCGACACAGATCTGGATGACTCTAAGTCACAAACCGGATACGTGTATATTTTGAATGGTGGGGCAGTAAGCTGGTGCAGTTGCGAGCAAAGCGTCGTGGCGGGATCTACATGTGAAGCGGAGTACATGGCAGCCTCGGAGGCAGCACATGAAGCAATATGGGTGAAGGAGTTCATCACCGACCTAGGAGTCATACCCAATGCGTCGGGGCCGATCAAGCTCTTCTGTGACAACACTGGAGCTATTGCACTTGCCAAGGAGCCCAGGTTTCACAAGAAGACAAGGCACATCAAGCGTCGCTTCAACTCCATTCGTGGAAATGTTCAAGATGGAGACATAGAGATTTGTAAAGTACATACGGACCTGAATATAGCAGATCCGTTGACTAAACCTCTCCCTAGAGCAAAACATGATCAACACCAGAATTCCATGGGTGTTCGATTCATCATAATGTAACTAGATTATTGACTCTAGTGCAAGTGGGAGACTGTTGGAAATATGCCCTAGAGGCAATAATAAAAGCATTATTATTATATTTCCTTGTTCATGATAATTGTCTTTATGCATGCTATAATTGTGTTATCCGGAAATCGTAATACATGTGTGAATAACAGACACCAACATGTCCCTAGTGAGCCTCTAGTTGACTAGCTCGTTGATCAACAGATAGTCATGGTTTCCTGACTATGGACACTGGATGTCATTGATAACGAGATCACATCATTGGGAGAATGATGTGATGGACAAGACCCAATCCTAAACATAGCACAAGATCGTATAGTTCGTTTGCTAGAGTTTTCTAATGTCAAGTATCTATTCCTTTGACCATGAGATCGTGTGACTCCCGGATACCGTAGGAGTGCTTTGGGTATGCCAAACGTCACAACGTAACTGGGTGACTATAAAGGTAGACTACAGGTATCTCCGAAAGTGCCTGTTGGGTGACATGGATCAAGACTGGGATTTGTCACTCCGTATGACGGAGAGGTATCACTGGGCCCACTCGGTAATGCATCATCATAATGAGCTCAGAGTGACCAAGTGTCTGGTCACGGGATCATGCATTACGGTACGAGTAAAGTGACTTGCCGGTAACGAGATTGAACGAGGTATTGGGATACCGACGATCGAATCTCGGGCAAGTAACATATCGATAGACAAAGGGAATAGCGTACGGGATTGATTAAATCCTCGACATCGTGGTTCATCCGATGAGATCATCGTGGAGCATGTGGGAGCCAACATGGGAATCCAGATCCCGCTGTTGGTTATTGACCGGAGAGTCGTCTCGGTCATGTCTGCTTGTCTCCCGAACCCGTAGGGTCTACACACTTAAGGTTCGGTGATGCTACAGTTATGAAGATATGTATATGCAGAAACCCGAATGTTGTTCGGAGTCTCGGATGAGATCCCGGACGTCACGAGGAGTTCCGGAATGGTCCGGAGGTAAAGAATTATATATAGGAAGTGCTATTTCGGGCATCGGGACAAGTTTCGGGGTTATCGGTATTGTACCGGGACCACCGGAAGGGTCCCGGGGGTCCACCGGGTGGGGCCACCTGTCCCGGGGGGCCACAGGGGCTGTAGGGGGTGCGCCTTGGCCTAGATGGGCCAAGGGCACCAGCCCCTATAGGCCCATGCGCCTAGGGTTTCCACCATGGAAGAGTCCATGTGGTGGAAGGCACCCCTAGGTGCCTTGGGGGGAGGGAAACCTCCCCTTGGCCGCCGCCCCCCCTAGTAGATGCCATCTACTAGGGCCGGCGCCCCCCCTGGCACCCCTATATATAGTGGGGGGGAGAGGAGGGATTTCATACCAGCCCTTGGCGCCTCCATTTCCCCCCGTTACGTCTCTCCCTCGTAGTCTCGGCGAAGCCCTGCTGCTGTGACGCCCTGCATCCACCACCACGCCGTCGTGGTGCTGGATCTTCATCAACCTCTCCTCCCCCCTTGCTGGATCAAGAAGGAGGAGACGTCTCCCGTCCCGTACGTGTGTTGAACGCGGAGGTGCCGTCCGTTCGGTGCTGGTCATCGGTGATTTGGATCACGTCGAGTACGACTACATCATCACCGTTCTTTTGAACGCTTCCGTGCGCGATCTACAAAGGTATGTAGATGCATCTAATCACTCGTTGCTAGATGAACTCCTAGATGATCTTGGTGAAACGAGTAGGAAAATTTTTGTTTTCTGCAACGTTCCCCAACAAAAACTCCATTCTTCACCTGCAACTAACAACACTATAAGAGGGGCTGAGCAAAGCGGTAACATAGCCAATCAACGGTTTGCTAGGACAAGGTGGGTTAGAGGCTTGGTTCAACAATATGGGAGGCATGATAAGCAAGTGGTAGGTATCGCAGCATAGGCATAGCAAAAGAGCGAGCAACTAAGCAAGCAAAGATAGAAGTGATTTCGAGGGTATGATCATCTTGCCTGAAATCCCGCAAGGAAGAAGAACAAGTCCATGAAGAAGACAATCGGACGAAGTCGAACGGATCCTCACAATCACGGCATTACCGGAAACAACCCGAAGAAGCACACCGGAAAGAAGTAAACAACCATCACATAACATGGCATGATGCGCAAACAAGTATGATGCATGTCCAGTTTCATGATACATGACATGGCAAAGTGCAACAACCAAAACTACAAAAGTGGAGCTCAATATGCAACGGGTTGCATATTGATGGAACACCACATCAATTATTTAGTTCACTCCCGGTTAGGTACTCAACAATGTTAAATGTTGGTTAATATGGCAAGAGGTGAAGCACGAGTAAACTAAACATTTAGGCAAGTTTAAATGAGGCCGTAACAACAAACAACAATTCCGGTAAATCCTCATATGCATTTAGCAATTTAAAGCAAACAACATTCTTAACATTTTAAATGTTATTATCATGATGCAAATGACATATGCAAATTTTTAGCAATTTTTATGAAAATGTTGATAAGAGCATTTTATGAAGCATTAGTCATCGTGGCGAAAATGAAAGGGGTGCCACGGCAACGAATCCGAAAATGGTGCCACGGCAACATATCGGTTCCGGTAGCTCATGGAGATACCGGTGCAAAAGGAAAAGTGACATGAGCGTGTCATGCAAGATGGTGGGGTGATCCCGGGAACCGGGTTTCTACATGTCGGTGACAAGGAAAAAAGAGGGGCAACATGCACCGACAATTCGAGCACGGTGCAAGCACGAGCATCTCATACATCACACATGCATTCGTTCACAGGCGGTCGTCTCGGGGTTATACCTTTGAAGCATGCGTTATCGGAGCGGTTCGATTTTGATGCGGTGTAGGGGAAGTAGACGTTCTCGGGACGTTCGTAGTGGAAGTAGGGGTACATGACGACGGTAGAGGTACTCGTGATCTTGGCGGCGGTAGTCGTTCACGTTCGTTTCGGAGAGGTACTTGATGACTCCAATGTCTTCGGGGCGACGGTAGTTGTACACGGTCCACGAGACGTCGATCGTTCGGTGTCCGATTGCAGATCTTGCCGACATGAAGGGGTACTTGGCATTTTTGTAAAGGTACTCTCGATCTTGCCGGTGTGGTACTTGTGTACAGGAGGAGGTCTTGACGATCTTGACGAATCCGAGTGGCTCTAGGCACACATCCGCAGTGGTCTTCCATATTCTTCTTTCCTGTACAAGGCTTGACTGAACCAGGGGTCGAGGATGGCCATGAACTAGCAGCAGCAACAACCGAGTGGCGTCGGGCACAGGGGCCCGGAGGACTTGGCATGGCGACGGCTACCCTGGAACGAGGCGTCCTACCACGCGACGTGGAGGATGCAGAGGAGGCGAGCGGCGGCCCGACTGGGTCGTAGGGGAGGCAGGGGCTCGGCGACTCACGCGACACAGGGGCGATGAGGCTCGCAGCGGAGGAGCTTGAGCGTGGGGCGGTGACGAAGCAGCAGAAGCGCAGGCACCAGGCCATCTCGACGGAGAGACGAGGGGCGTGCGGCTTTGCATGCACCAGGCGGAGGAAGAGAAAGGGCGCCATGGACGGGGAGACGAGGCAGAGGGGAGGAGGCACGGTGGACGAGCAGGGAGGCTCGAAGGGCCTCGGGCATGACGCGCAGCAAGGATGCAGTGGCGCAGCGCTGGGGCATGGAAGGAGGAGCGGAGAAGGATCAGGTCGAGGCGATGCAGCGAGAAAGGCCGCGGCGACCGGAGGAGAAGGACGAGGGGATCGGGCTCGAGGGAATCGGGCGTGGGCGCTGGGGATCGCTGGGAGAGGGACTGCTGCGAGCGAGAAAGAGAGATCAAGGGGAGATGGGGATCGGGATGCGTGCGCGTGCAACGCTCTCCTGGCAGCGCTATGAAGCACGAAGGAGGAAGAGGGATCGGGCCTAGGTGGCTCTAGGGTTAGGGTAGCTGGGGCGACTGGGCCTAGCAGGCCATGAAGCAGGAGGGGCCGGCCTGGCTAATGGGCTTGTGGGGAACGATGGCCTGGGTGGGCCAGCTTGTTGGGAGGCCCAAATGGCTAGCAGTGCATGCTCTCTCTCCCCCTCATGTTTCCTTTTACAGAAAAGAAAAGAGAGAGAAAAAAAGAGAGGTTAGGAAAAGATTTATGCATGGGGTAATCTCCCGGTCTCATAAAATGAGCTCATATAAAGAGAGGTTAGAAATTTTCGGATTTTTGGGAGAGCTCCGAAATATGATGAAAGAAATTTATGGCCCTGTTGGAGACCGAGAATTAAGATAACAAAGGCATTGGGATAATATGCAAGTGTGTTAAGGTAATTCCACATAATTGGAATAATTACTATAGCTCTCTAAATATCGAGAGGATAAGTTGTAAAGAGAATCACCATGTGAATTCCCTCGATTTAAATGGATCAAAGATCCATACCATTTGTTTTGTTGAGTTTTAAAATGGGTTGCATGATGACATGATGCAATGCACATGATGCAAAGATGAAATGCAGCGGACCAAACAAAACACACGACGAAACCCGGAAACCCTGGAAGGAAACTGAAGCTCCGGTCTTGGGGCGTTACAACACTCCACCACTACGAGAGGATCTCATCCCGAGATCTAGAATGGCACCGGAGGGAAAACGGAAGAGAAAGAGAAGAGGTAAAACTAAGTTGCTCCTTTGACAAACGAGATAAACCAAAGAACCTTGCGAGGTTGAACAAATTGAAAGACAGCATACAGCGAAGATGAACAAAGTTGAAAACACTCCGTTAGAAAAGAGAGACAAGGAAGAACAACTTCTAACAGCACCCCGGTTGGAAAGATAAGCAAGACTTGATAAGAAGAAAGAACTTGAGAAGTGGGCACACAGTCTGGTTACATGGATAAGCACGAAAAGAACACGATCCTCACCATTCGAGATGATGACAGAAGAGAGTAACATCATGTCTCCGGAACGAAAGTAAGAATGGAAAGGAATGAATGGAGGGAAACAAGATCTTGAGAGAGCACGCTTACAACATATGCTAGAACGGAGTTGTTGGGTTAACAACAACGAAAAGAATAAGCTTGATATGGTCTTATGGAATACATCTCAAATAATGAGGAGACAACCTGCCACTCACGAAAAAAGATTGTATTGGTATGAACAAGGAGACAAGAAACTTATTCGCCGGAAGGATAAAAGAAGAACTTGGATCATTTATAACCACCATAAATAGCAAAATCCTTAGGGAAAACTTTAGGTGAAATATAACCCAAGATAACCCCAACGGAGAGGTTGATGGATTTAAAATTTCTCATTCTTGATAACTTGAGAATCAAGAAACATGAACTCAAATTATCAAGAATAACATAATACCACCTCCAATGATACGGTAGAAAGAATTGCACTCCGGATAGCAAGATGAAGAATGCTTGAGCTCCTTAGAAAAGAATCTTGATGAAAACTTCGAGAAGGAATTAAATCCTTTATGAACCCATCATGTAGAGCCTCCATTAAGAACTCCGGTAATAAAAGAAAGGAAAGAGAAGTTGAATCCTTGCAATGATTAGATGGATCTCCGTGGTGATATAATTGAAAGAGGATGGAACTCCGGGAAAAGAGAAGATGAAAGCAATGAAATTAAGAATTTGATAAGCCTCCGGAATAAGGAATTAATCACTTGAATGGAACAAGAATAAGAATTATGTTATGCGTATCCTTCAACAATTTAATTGCTGACAAGCAATGGATTCGGCATACTACTTATCCTCGAAGAAAGATTAAGATAGATATAGCGCAAACTTAATGGACCACCGGTAGGATTGAAACAACGAATGAATATATATGATAACGAATGACGAGAACTCTTGCACGAACCACCGTTAGGATTGACAATGAATAAATAGATATGATAGCAAGGAAGAAAAATCCTGAGTAGCCACCGTAAGAATTGGAAAAGAATGAAGTAAAGGGGTGAATCACCAGGAAGAATTATAAAAAGAACGAAGATACTTGAGAGGATTTAGATACAAGGGAACGAAGAAAACACGAGCTGATTAGAGAATATGCTTGAATGATGCACCCGTAAAATTGGAGAACGAGAGCTGAAAGTGGAGAAATGAATAATATTTGAAAAGATGGCCTTCGGGGAAAAGAAATGGAAAAACAACTCATGAAATGCTCCGGATAGGTGAAATCAATTCCCACAATCGAAAATAATTATGAGAGGATGGAAACAAGCTAGAATCACGAGTCTCTGAGAGAACGGACAAGATTTGGAGGTAAAAAAAATCTTCTTCGGTCTTCAAGTGTTGAGAATGATGACGAGAAACAACAACATTAATTGTTGAGATACTCCGGGATGATGAATAGAAAGGTTGAGCCAACGGTTAAAGGAATTTTGAAAGATCTAGGAGATGGCATTTGACTAATGATAACTCATTCTTACGTCAAACTTTAAAAAGAATTTAGGATAGCTCCGGGAAAATAGAAGAGTCAGGTAAGATCCTGGGAATAGACCTGTGGGTTAGGGCCCACTGAAAAGAAACACCGTTAATGATTTAAAATATAGATTGCGCCGGTTGATTTAAATGTCTTGAATGAGATAACATCCTCGAAAGATCTTGAATGAAAGCAGAGTAGAAACATGAATGTTTGAAATATCTTGAGCACTCCGGAACAAAAGAATAGAAGGAAGTGGATGATTAAGAGGTGCACCGGCATGAGAAGGTATTTAAAACGAGGAAAAGGGTATGATCAACGCCAAAATCTTGAATTTGTTCCACCGGAAAAGAAAACGAGTGAAGAGTGACGAACTAGAAGCTCCGTTAGAATCTTCATGAGAATCCCCGGATAAGAATATTGATAGAAAAGAATGGAGAGACTTCGCATCAATAATATGGATACTCGATTAAGAGATCTGAATCCTTGGAGAAAAACAAAGGGAGGGAGGGTGGGAAAAACAAAGGCAACTTGGAGACGGATGAAACAAACAGCGTTGAGAAAGCTGAGATTGAATCTTGCGAATGTTGAAGTGATCGCATCCACTTGAAGAGAAGCACACTGGTTGAACAAGATTGGCATAACAATCTCGATTATCAAGGAGGATTAGTATTCACATCGGAATATGAGAACACCACTTGGAAAAGGTATGGAATCAACATTTGACTTCGAAGCAATTCTTATACCACAACTCAAAACAAAACAAACGATTGGCTTGCAGAATAAGTCAGAACAAACATATGATAGAGATTTCGTCCGAAGTTTTCGTGGTGGGGCCTACACGGGCTCGATCGTACAGCACCATCATGTACAAGGCAGTGCACATGACATACGAAGCGTCCCCGAGTCAGCATAGCCAAGGACTCTTTAAGACACAACGAGACCACTGTAAAACCGACCGTGGATAGGCGGACCAGTAGACGTCGAACCCCAATTTCATATCATACATCTGTCGGAAAGATATCCTAAGAGCTACTTGAATTCCCACTTATAAACTCCCGAAATTTTCCGGTTATGCAATCAGGTGTTGGGGATACAGGGGAAGCATAATATCTCACCCAAATCTAGCAAATCCTACATCCAGCTGTATCCATCCTTCAACACATAACCAAGAAACCTTCGGAAATCATCTACCTCAACCTTCGAAAAGCATCCGTTATACAAGTTATGGCAATACTCCCGAACTCCCGCCCCAGTACTGGGTGGCGTCGAGGTTATCTCACCAACGAACTGCATAAAAGAGATTTTTGATGTCGGCGTACTAATCTCAGGTATTCCAGAACTGCAACGATAAAATTATGACGACAACACCTCAGAGCACAACTCCCCGGGACACTTCCACAAAACCCCTGATAGGAGGCACCAAGACAATGTTCTCATCATAAAACCATCGGAACGATTCCAAGATACCCGCGTGATCCTAAATTTTTTTTAGTGAAATTTGAGAATAGAAGAGTCAAAACTCTATGTCAGGATGCCTTACCAGAGCGATGAGGAGACTGGGAAGTAAAAAGAATTCCTAAACTCTCCGATATATAATTCCTAAATGACTCAAAACAATTTTCTAGACACAACTCGGCTGCTAAAAACGATCAAGCAATGGGGCTCCTAAGGTCGGGGAAGGCTCTGATACCAACTTGTAATGCCCTCGATGCGGCTATATCTCCCACGTGTCGAAGCACGACTTAGAGGCATAACCGCATTGAAAGCAATGTCGCTAGTGAGGTAATCTTCACACAACCCCAGTTATACAATAGGGAAAAAAATACATAGTTGTCTTACAATTGCTACTTCACACAATTACATGAATAAAACATTACATCATCCAAATACACTCATGGTCCGACTACGGAACCAAAATAAAAGAAGAACCCCAAAAGCGACAAGGTCCCTAATCGACCCCAACTGGGCTCCACTACTGATCAACTAGAACGAAACAACACAAAGGGCAAGATCTTCATCGAGCTCCTCCTGAGCTTGGTTGTGTCATCTGCACGGACTCATCGGCACCTGCAAGCTGGTTTGGAAGTATATGTGAGCCACGGGGACTCAGCAATCTCGCACCCTCGCGATCAAGACAATTTAAGCTTATGGGTAAGGTAAAATGTATGAGGTGGAGCTGCAGCAAGCGACTAGCATATATGGTGGCTAACATACGCAAATGAGAGCGAGAAGAGAAGGCAAGGCACGGTCGAGAAAGTATGATCAAGAAGTGATCCTAAACAACCTACGTCACGCATAACTCCAACACCGTGTTCACTTCCCGGACTCCGCCGGAAAGAGACCATCACGGTTACACACGCGGTTGATTCATTTTAATTAAAGTCGACTTCAGGTTTTCTACAACCGGACGTTAACAAATTCCCATCTGCCCATAACTGCGGGCAGGGCTTTCGAAAGTTCAAATCCCTGCAGGGGTGTCCCAACTTAGCCCATGACAAGCTCTCACGGTCAACGAAGGAATAGACCTCCTCCCGAGACATTCCGATCAGACTCGGTATCCCGGTACAACAAGACATTTCGACATGGTAAAACTAAACAAGCAACACCGCCCGAATGTGCCGACAAATCCCGATAGGAGCTGCACATATCTCTTTGTCAGGGCACACTTAGATGAGACTAGCTACGAGTAAAACCAACCCTCAAGTTTCCCCGAGGTGGCCCCGCAGGCAGCTCAGTTCGGACCAACACTCAGATGAGCACTGGCCCGGGGGGGGGGGTAAAATAAGGATGACCCTCGGGCTGGCCGACCCAAGGGAAAGAAAAGGCTAGGTTGGGAATGGTAAAACTAATGTTGGGCATTGCTGGAAGAGCTTTACTTAAGGCGAACTGTCAAGGGGTTCCCATTATAGCCCAACCGCGTAAGGGACGCAAAATCCGGGAACATAACACCGATATGACGGAAACTAGGGCGGCAAGAGTGGAACAAAACACCAGGCATAAGGCCGAGCCTTCCACCCTTTACCAAGTCTATAGACGCATTAATTAAATAGGATATATTGTGATAACCCAACAAGTAAACATGTTCCAACCAGGAACAACATCTACATGTTCCAACAAGGAACAAAACTCCATTCTTCACCTGCAACTAACAACGCTATAAGAGGGGCTGAGCAAAGCGGTAACATAGCCAATCAACGGTTTGCTAGGACAAGGTGGGTTAGAGGCTTGGTTCAACAATATGGGAGGCATGATAAGCAAGTGGTAGGTATTGCAGCATAGGCATAGCAAAAGAGCGAGCAACTAAGCAAGCAAAGATAGAAGTGATTTCGAGGGTATGATCATCTTGCCTGAAATCCCGCAAGGAAGAAGAACGAGTCCATGAAGAAGACAATCGGACGAAGTCGAACGGATCCTCACAATCACGACATTACCGGAAACAACCCGAAGAAGCACACCGGAAAGAAGTAAACAACCATCACATAACATGTCATGATGCGCAAACAAGTATGATGCATGTCCAGTTTAATGATACATGACATGGCAAAGTGCAACAACCAAAACTACAAATTAAGTGGATCTCAATATGCAACGGGTTGCATATTGATGGAACACCACATCAATTATTTAGTTCACTCTCGGTTAGGTACTCAACAATATTAAATGTTGGTTAATATGGCAAGAGGTGAAGCATGAGTAAACTAAACATTTAGGCAAGTTTAAATGAGGCCGGAACAACAAACAACAATTCCGGTAATTCCTCATATGCATTTAGCAATTTAAAGCAAACAACATTCTTAACATTTTAAATGTTATTATCATGATGCGAATGACATATGCAAGTTTTTAGCAATTTTTATGAAAATGTTGATAAGAGCATTTTATGAAGCATTAGTCATCATGGCGAAAACGAAAGGGGTGCCATGGCAACGAATCCGAAAATGGTGCCACGGCAACATATCGGTTCCGGTAGCTCATGGAGATACCGGTGCAAAAGGAAAAGTGACATGAGCGTGTCATGCAAGATGGTGGGGTGATCCCGGGAACTGGGTTTCTACATGTCGGTGACAAGGAAAAAAGAGGGGCAACGTGCACCGACAATTCGAGCACGGTGCAAGCACGATCATCTCATACATCACACATGCATTCGTTCACGGGCGGTCGTCTCGGGGTTATACCTTCGAAGCGTGCGTTATCGGAGCGGTTCGAGTTCGATGCGGTGTAGGGGAAGTAGACGTTCTTGGGACGTTTGTAGTGGAAGTAGGGGTACCTGACGACAGTAGAGGTACTCGTGATCTTGGCGGTGGTAGTCGTTCACGTTCGTTTCGGAGAGGTACTTGATGACTCCAACGTCTTCGGGGTGACGGTAGTTGTACACGGTCCACGAGACGTCGATCGTTCGGCGTCCAATTGCGGGTCTTGCCGACATGAAGGGATACTTGGCGTTTTTGTAAAGGTACTCTCGATCTTGCCGGTGTGGTACTTGTGTACAGGAGGAGGTCTTGACGATCTTGACGAATCCGAGTGGCTCTAGGCACACATCCGCAGTGGTCTTCCATATTCTTCTTTCCTGTACAAGGCTTGACTGAACCAGGGGTCGAGGATGGCCATGAACTAGCAGCAGCAACAACCGAGTGGCGTCGGGCACAGGGGCCCGGAGGACTTGGCATGGCGACGGCTACCCTGGAACGAGGCGTCCTACCACGCGACGCAGAGGATGCAGAGGAGGCGAGCGGCGGCCCGACTGGGTCGTAGGGGAGGCAGGGGCTCGGCGACTCGCGCGACACAGGGGCGATGAGGCTCGCAGCGGAGGAGCTTGAGCGTGGGGCGGTGACGAAGCAGCAGAAGCGCAGGCACCAGGCCATCTCGACGGAGAGACGAGGGGCGTGCGGCTTTGCATGCACCAGGCGGAGGAAGAGAAAGGGCGCCATGGACGGGGAGACGAGGCAGAGGGGAGGAGGCACGGTGGACGAGCAGGGAGGCTCGAAGGGCCTCGGGCATGACGCGCAGCAAGGATGCAGTGGCGCAGCGCTGGGGCATGGAAGGAGGAGCGGAGAAGGATCAGGTCGAGGCGATGCAGCGAGAAAGGCCGCGGCGACCGGAGGAGAAGGACGAGGGGATCGGGCTCGAGGGAATCGGGCGTGGGCGCTGGGGATCGCTGGGAGAGGGACTGCTGCGAGCGAGAAAGAGAGATCAAGGGGAGATGGGGATCGGGATGCGTGCGCGTGCAACGCTCTCCTGGCAGCGCTATGAAGCACGAAGGAGGAAGAGGGATCGGGCCTAGGTGGCTCTAGGGTTAGGGTAGCTGGGGCGACTGGGCCTAGCAGGCCATGAAGCAGGAGGGGCCGGCCTGGCTAATGGGCTTGTGGGGAACGATGGCCTGGGTGGGCCAGCTTGTTGGGAGGCCCAAATGGCTAGCAGTGCATGCTCTCTCTCCCCCTCATGTTTCCTTTTACAGAAAAGAAAAGAGAGAGAAAAAAAGAGAGGTTAGGAAAAGATTTATGCATGGGGTAATCTCCCGGTCTCATAAAATGAGCTCATATAAAGAGAGGTTAGAAATTTTCGGATTTTTGGGAGAGCTCCGAAATATGATGAAAGAAATTTATGGCCCTGTTGGAGACCGAGAATTAAGATAACAAAGGCATTGGGATAATATGCAAGTGTGTTAAGGTAATTCCACATAATTGGAATAATTACTATAGCTCTCTAAATATCGAGAGGATAAGTTGTAAAGAGAATCACCATGTGAATTCCCTCGATTTAAATGGATCAAAGATCCATACCATTTGTTTTGTTGAGTTTTAAAATGGGTTGCATGATGACATGATGCAATGCACATGATGCAAAGATGAAATGCAGCGGACCAAACAAAACACACGACGAAACCCGGAAACCCTGGAAGGAAACTGAAGCTCCGGTCTTGGGGCGTTACAACACTCCACCACTACGAGAGGATCTCATCCCGAGATCTAGAATGGCACCGGAGGGAAAACGGAAGAGAAAGAGAAGAGGTAAAACTAAGTTGCTCCTTTGACAAACGAGATAAACCAAAGAACCTTGCGAGGTTGAACAAATTGAAAGACAGCATACAGCGAAGATGAACAAAGTTGAAAACACTCCGTTAGAAAAGAGAGACAAGGAAGAACAACTTCTAACAGCACCCCGGTTGGAAAGATAAGCAAGACTTGATAAGAAGAAAGAACTTGAGAAGTGGGCACACAGTCTGGTTACATGGATAAGCACGAAAAGAACACGATCCTCACCATTCGAGATGATGACAGAAGAGAGTAACATCATGTCTCCGGAACGAAAGTAAGAATGGAAAGGAATGAATGGAGGGAAACAAGATCTTGAGAGAGCACGCTTACAACATATGCTAGAACGGAGTTGTTGGGTTAACAACAACGAAAAGAATAAGCTTGATATGGTCTTATGGAATACATCTCAAATAATGAGGAGACAACCTGCCACTCACGAAAAAAGATTGTATTGGTATGAACAAGGAGACAAGAAACTTATTCGCCGGAAGGATAAAAGAAGAACTTGGATCATTTATAACCACCATAAATAGCAAAATCCTTAGGGAAAACTTTAGGTGAAATATAACCCAAGATAACCCCAACGGAGAGGTTGATGGATTTAAAATTTCTCATTCTTGATAACTTGAGAATCAAGAAACATGAACTCAAATTATCAAGAATAACATAATACCACCTCCAATGATACGGTAGAAAGAATTGCACTCCGGATAGCAAGATGAAGAATGCTTGAGCTCCTTAGAAAAGAATCTTGATGAAAACTTCGAGAAGGAATTAAATCCTTTATGAACCCATCATGTAGAGCCTCCATTAAGAACTCCGGTAATAAAAGAAAGGAAAGAGAAGTTGAATCCTTGCAATGATTAGATGGATCTCCGTGGTGATATAATTGAAAGAGGATGGAACTCCGGGAAAAGAGAAGATGAAAGCAATGAAATTAAGAATTTGATAAGCCTCCGGAATAAGGAATTAATCACTTGAATGGAACAAGAATAAGAATCCCAATGCCTTTGGAATTGATAGAACGAAACAACACAAAGGGCAAGATCTTCATCGAGCTCCTCCTGAGCTTGGTTGTGTCATCTGCACGGACTCATCGACACCTGCAAGCTGGTTTGGAATTATCTGTGAGCCACGGGGACTCAGCAATCTCGCACCCTCGCGATCAAGACAATTTAAGCTTATGGGTAAGGTAAAATGTATGAGGTGGAGCTGCAGCAAGCGACTAGCATATATGGTGGCTAACATACCCAATGAGAGCGAGAAGAGAAGGCAAGGCACGGTCGAGAAAGTATGATCAAGAAGTGATCCTAAACAACCAACGTCACGCATAACTCCAACACCGTGTTCACTTCCCGGACTCCGCCGGAAAGAGACCATCACGGTTACACACGCGGTTGATTCATTTTAGTTAAAGTCGACTTCAGGTTTTCTACAACCGGCCGTTAACAAATTCCCATCTGCCCATAACCGCGGGCATGGCTTTCGAAAGTTCAAATCCCTGCAGGGTTGTCCCAAGTTAGCCCATGACAAGCTCTCACGGTCAACGAAGGAATAGACCTCCTCCCGAGACATTCCGATCAGACTCGGTATCCCGGTACAACAAGATATTTCGACAGGGTAAAACTAAACAAGCAACACCACCCGAATGTGCCGACAAATCCCGATAGGAGCTGCACATATCTCTTTCTCAGGGCACACTCAGATGAGACTAGCTACGAGTAAAACCAACCCTCAAGTTTCCCCGAGGTGGCCCCGCAGGCAGCTCAGTTCGGACCAACACTCAGATGAGCACTGGCCCGGGGGGGTAAAATAAGGATGACCCTCGGGCTGGCCGACCCAAGGGAAAGAAAAGGCTAGGTGGCGAATGGTAAAACCAATGTTGGGCATTGCTAGAAGAGCTTTACTTAAGGTGAACTGTCAAGGGGTTCCCATTATAGCCCAACCACGTAAGGGACGCAAAATCCAGGAACATAACACCAATATGACGGAAACTAGGGCGGCAAGAGTGGAACAAAACACCAGGCATAAGGCCGAGCCTTCCACCCTTTACCAAGTGTATAGATGCATTAATTAAATAAGATATATTGTGATAACCCAACAAGTAAACATGTTCCAACCAGGAACAACATCTACATGTTCCAACAAGGAACAAAACTCCATTCTTCACCTGCAACTAACAACGCTATAAGAGGGGCTAAGCAAAGCGGTAACATAGCCAATCAACGGTTTGCTAGGACAAGGTGGGTTAGAGGCTTGGTTCAACAATATGGGAGACATGATAAGCAAGTGGTAGGTATCATAGCATAGGCATAGCAAAAGAGCGAGCAACTAAGCAAGCAAAGATAGAAGTGATTTCGAGGGTATGATCATCTTGCCTGAAATCCCGCAAGGAAGAAGAACGAGTCCATGAAGAAGACAATCGGACGAAGTCGAACGGATCCTCACAATCACGACATTACCGGAAACAACCCGAAGAAGCACACCGGAAAGAAGTAAACAACCATCACATAACATGGCATGATGCGCAAACAAGTATGATGCATGTCCAGTTTAATGATACATGACATGGCAAAGTGCAACAACCAAAACTACAAATTAAGTGGAGCTCAATATGCAACGGGTTGCATATTGATGGAACACCACATCAATTATTTAGTTCACTCCCGGTTATGTACTCAACAATATTAAATGTTGGTTAATATGGCAAGAGGTGAAGCATGAGTAAACTAAACATTTAGGCAAGTTTAAATGAGGCCGGAACAACAAACAACAATTCCGGTAAATCCTCATATGCATTTAGCAATTTAAAGCAAACAACATTCTTAACATTTTAAATGTTATTATCATGATGCGAATGACATATGCAAGTTTTTAGCAATTTTTATGAAAATGTTGATAAGAGCATTTTATGAAGCATTAGTCATCGTGGCTAAAACGAAAGGGGTGCCACGGCAACGAATCCGAAAATGGTGCCACAACAACATATCGGTTCCGGTAGCTCATGGAGATACCGGTGCAAAAGGAAAAGTGACATGAGCGTGTCATGCAAGATGATGGGGTGATCCCAGGAACCGGGTTTCTACATGTCGGTGACAAGGAAAAAAGAGGGGCAACGTGCACCGACAATTCGAGCACGGTGCAAGCACAAGCATCTCATACACATGCATTCGTTCACGGGCTGTCGTCTCGGGGTTATACCTTCGAAGCGTGCGTTATCGGAGCGGTTCGAGTTCGATGCGGTGTAGGGGAAGTAGACGTTCTTGGGACGTTCATAGTGGAAGTAGGGGTACATGACAACGGTAGAGGTACTCGTGATCTTGGCGGCGGTAGTCGTTCACGTTCGTTTCGGAGAGGTACTTGATGACTCCAACATCTTCGGGGCGACGGTAGTTGTACATGGTCCACGAGACGTTGATCGTTCGGCGTCCAATTGCGGGTCTTGCCGACATGAAGGGGTACTTGGCGTTTTTGTAAAGGTACTCTCGATCTTGCCGGTGTGGTACTTGTGTACAGGAGGAGGTCTTGACGATCTTGACGAATCCGAGTGGCTCTAGGCACACGTCAGAGTGGTCTTCCATCTTCTTCTTTCCTGTACAAGGCTTGACTGAACCAGGGGTCGAGGATGGCCATGAACTAGCAGCAGCAACAACCGAGTGGCGTCGGGCACAGGGGCCCAGAGGACTTGGCATGGTGACGATTACCCTGGAATGAGGCGTCCTACCACGCGACGCAGAGGATGCAGAGGAGGCGAGCGGCGGCCCGACTGGGTCGTAGGGGAGGCAGGGGCTCGGCGACTCGCGCAACGCAGGGGCGACGAGGCTCGCAGTGGAGGAGCTTGAGCGTGGGGCGGTGACGAAGCAGCAGAAGCGCGGGCACCAGGCCATGTCGACGGAGAGATGAGGGGCGTGCGGCTTCGCATGCACCAGGCGGAGGAAGAGAAAGGGCGCCATGGACAGGGAGACGAGGCAGAGGGGAGGAGGCACGGTGGACGAGCAGGGAGGCTCGAGGGGCCTCGGGCACGACACGCAGCAAGGATGCAGTGGCGCAGCGCTGGGGCATGGAAGGAGGAGCGGAGAAGGATCAGGTCGAGGGGATGCAGCGAGAAAGGCCGCGGCGACCGGAGGAGAAGGACGAGGGGATCGGGCTCGAGGGAATCGGGCGCGGGCGCTGGGGATCGCTGGGAGAGGGACTGCTGCGAGCAAGAAAGAGAGATCGAGGGGAGATGGGGATCGGGATGCGTGCGCGTGCAACGCTCTCCTGGCGGCGCTATGAAGCACGAAGGAGGAAGAGGGGATCGGGCCTAGGTGGCTCTAGGGTTAGGGTAGCTGGGGCGACTAGGCCTAGCAGGCCATGAAGCAGGAGGGGCCGGCCTGGCTAATGGGCTTGTGGGGAACGATGGCCTGGGTGGGCCAGCTTGTTGGGAGGCCCAAATGGCCAGCAGTGCATGCTCTCTCTCTCCCTCATGTTTCCTTTTGCAGAAAAGAAAAGAGAGAAAAAAAGAGAGGTTAGGAAAAGATTTATGCATGGGGTAATCTCCCGATCTCATAAAAATGAGCTCATATAAAGAGAGGTTAGAAATGTTCGGATTTTTGGGAGAGCTCCGAAATATGATGGAAGAAATTTATGGCCCTGTTGGAGACTGAGAATTAAGATAACAAAGGCATTGGGATAATATGCAAGTGTGTTAAGGTAATTCCACATAATTGGAATAATTACTATAGCTCTCTAAATATCGAGAGGATAAGTTGTAAAGAGAATCACCATGTGAATTCCCTCGATTTAAATGGATCAAATATCCATACCATTTGTTTTGTTGAGTTTTGAAACGGGTTGCATGATGACATGATGCAATGCACATGATGCAAATATGAAATGCAGCGGACCAAACAAAACACACACGAAACCCGGAAACCCTGGAAGGCAACTGAAGCTCCGGTCTTGGGGCGTTACAATCCGCTTCACAATGGGGTAGTTGTCCCGATGAAAAGCGTGTACTCTTCAAGAGTGTTCCTCGGCACCCACGTAGCATCACGGGGGCGAACTCGACGCCGTTCATCTGGTACACACGGCATCCCAGATCTGGACACATGGTGACGTACATAGTCAAGGTCCATGCAGAATAATGTTGTGCTCAAATATGGCGGTCAGTAATACTGTGCAGCAAATAGTACTACTCCGGTATAGAGGAAGTAAAATAACTGGCTTATTATATATAGCCACTCTTGGCTACATGGATGAGATAGTAAGACATGGAAAAACAAAAATGGTGGCAGCTAGTGGGTTCAAGTCTTCAAGGGCCTAGCTAGCTATAGCGTCCTCCAAGGTAAAAAGTACTCCTACTAGTACTACAAAGTATACTACTAGTGCAACAATGAAAGAGAAGGCGAGAGGGTTAAAAAATGGATTACCTGGGTAGATGGTGACGGTCCGATCGTGGTAGATTGTGTGACCATGTTGCACATCAGTGGTACCATGGGTAATGACTGCTAAGATAGTTGATCCCAATATGCCAAAGTCAGCTACAAGGTTCCAGGTTAGACAGAATCGCGGATGCAAATGCACATCCAAGATCAGTGATCTTATTTTGATCAGGGGATGACTGGTCCCTGCAAAATAATGGAGTACCGTTAGGGATGCAAATGATGGTTTGTGCATTCCGTTTGTAATCTCCCGTACCGTGGGATGGCAACTAGATGAAACAAGTCCCCTGGCTTGTCATCGTGAAGATGCAGCCTAGATGGTGCACGGCATCTTCGAACATGTAGGGGTACAAATCTGCCGCTGCCAACATGCGCCAGCCTCTGCCGTTACTGCCTCTTGCATTGATGGCAATCATTATGTCGAACACCACGATGAGATAGTAATCATCGTAGCCGCGTCGCTTTGTCGGCGGGTCCGGAATTGCTATCTTATTCAATCTCATGTAGGAATCATCATACGTATTCAAGCCCAGCCAGTCCGGAAGGCCGATCCCAATGGTGGAGAAGGGGTCTACCAGAACGGCCGCACTGCTGTGGATGTTGTGCAAAATGATGGTGGTATCCGGCCAGAGGTATGCAAGCCAATCTTTGTTGGCACCGACCCATACCTATATATAAGACGGTGGGCAGTAGAGAAATTATGGGATGGAAATGGAATAAGTAAGTACTACATGATCAAACTCCATTACTGACCTGCTCATCGGACAAAATTCGACTACCTCTCAAAGTTAGCAACTCTAGCGGAGTCAACGTGCAACCATGGCCAGGGAGCGGATTAAGAAATTTTTGCACTAGGTAGTAGTTTTTGGCGTGGATTAAGAAATTTTGGGTATGTTTTTGCCATTTTTTTGGCACTAGTTGGCGTGTACAAAAAATGGCAAAAACATACCCAAAATTTCTTAATCCACGCCAAAAACTACTACCTAGTGCCAAAAATTTCTTACTAGTGCTATTATTTACAGTATAATGCAATCCCATAACGTTCCATAATGCTAGTACTCCCTCTATCCAGGTGCATAAGGCACCTAAGAGAATTTAGGATTTTCAAGTATATTAGTCGCCCTTCATTAGTTAGCACTAATGACTCGTATGCCTACCCCAATGCACTTAGCGTTTTCAGCTTCACATTTATCTTCCTTCCATATGCAAATCAATCAGCCGCCTCTACCATTTACTTTTTCTTTGCATGCATGCAAGCTAGACCTAAATAATTGTGTGAAACAATCCGTTAGCCTATGCATGGTTAGTCCTACCATCATTACACTTAATGCGGGATTAACTAGAGGGAGAGAAAAACGTGATGAGCGTCCAATCAACATATGCCTAGTTCACGGTGCCATTTCTTAGGTGCCCTATGCACCTGGACGGAGGGAGTACTAGTAGTAAATAATAGCCTCACCCCTTCGCCGAGGAACGATCTACAGTTGGAAGGGACGAGGCCCTGTGGTTACTACGCTCTTATCTCCTCCTCGCTAGTTCCCCTCCCCCCGAAGAGAAGGCAGTTCATCGCTGCTCCCATGGATTCGCTAGGCGGTTCTCCTCCTCGTTGGGGCTGGGAGACCTTGTACCATGATCCTTTGGGAGAAATCGCACGCCGCTCCGACGTCCTCACCGCCGCAAGACTCGGTGCTTCCTGCACCAACTTTTTCAAGACGCTGGTTAAATAGGCCATGCTTGTTGGTCTTCCATGCATCCTCGAGGAGAAGGTTCTTCTATGGGACAATCCTTCGAACAGTCCACCGCTCCCTGGCCATGGTTGCACGTTGACTCCGCTAGAGTTGCCGACATTGAGAGGTAGTCGGATTTTGTCTGATGAGCAGGTCAGTAATGGAGTTTGATCATGTAGTACTTAGTTATTCATTTCCATCCCGTAATTTCTCTGCTGCCCACCATCATTTTGCACAACATCCACAGCAGTGCGACCGTTCTGGTAGACCCCTTCTCCACCATTGGGATCGGTCTTCCGGACTGGCTGGGCTTGAATACGTATGAAGATGCCTACATGAGATTGAAGAAGATAGCAATTGCGGACCCGCCGACAAAGCGACGCGGCTACGATGATTACTATCTCATCACGGTGTTCGACATAAGGATTGGCATCAATGCAAGAGGCAGTAACGGCAGAGGCTGGAGCATGTTGGTGGCAGCAGATTTGTACCGCTACACATTCGAAGATGTCGTGCGCCATCTAGGCCGCATCTTCGCGGTGACAAGCCAGGGGACTTGTTTCATCTGGTTGCCATCCTACGGTACGGGAGATTGCAAACGGAATGAACAAACCATCATTTGCATCCCTAATGGTACTCCATTATTTTGTAGGGACCAATCATCCCCCCGATCAAAATAAGATCACCGATCCTGGATGTGCATTTGCATCCGCGATTTGGTCTAACCTGGAACCTTGTAGCTGACTTTGGCATATTGGGATCAACTATCTTAGCAGTTGTTACCCATGGTACCACTGATGTGCAAGATGGTCACACAATCTACCACGATCGGACCGTCACCATCTACTCAGGTATTCCATTTTTTTAACCCTCTCGCCTTCTCTTTCATTGTTGTACTAGTAGTATACTTTGTAGTACTAGTAGGAGTACTTTTTACCTTGGAGGATGCTATAGCTAGATAGGCCCTTGAAGACTTGAACCCACTAGCTGCCACCCTTTTTGTTTTTCCATGTATTACTGATGTCCAGCGGAAACCTTTCAGGATGCTGTTCACACTAGGACACAATGTACAACCCAGAATCTATTTGTGGAAGCAGTGCGCCATCCATGTTACCAGATGGTAGCAGTTCAGAGGCAACACCGCCAGAGACCAGTCTGAGCACAGATATTATAGTGCTTGAGGCTCTACTACAGGCAGAAAGAGATGGTGTGGCTCCCATGAATGAGGTATTCTTTATCTTGAGGCTGGAAATTACGGAATTAGCGGCACGCCTTATGCAAGCAACCCAAGAATTGGAGGAAGTAAGAATGTTGCATTTGAAGACGGAGGAGGTCCTGTTGTTTCTGCTATCTGAAGCCCAATGTAATCCCGGTTCTTCTTTAGATACCAGTTGAAATTGTCATTAGATTATTGTACTTGCATGTTGAGTCATGTCTCTGAATGGATTATGTTGCAAGACCCCCTATGTTGTCCATGTGGTGTAATGATCTGAATTTTTTAGGCGAGGTAATCCTCAGTACTTGTATGATTGACATAAGGTGAATTGTTTTTCGTGTGAGCATATTGTATTGGATGAAATAACTGTTTGACTCAGAGTGTATCCAACCTACTGAATTCGAAGATCACAGCATTTCTAAATCATAATCATATATAAAGGTGGAATAAATCTTTGTTGTGGTTTTGAAGAAATAAATAACAAAACGTATAATTATCTGTGGATATTCATAATCGAATACAAATTGGATTTGAATTTAGTTTGCCAGGTCCCAGGGCAAACGTGAATGCTAATTCTCCCAAGTTTTGAACGAAGCGGCTAAACACCCACTATAATTTGTGGGCTGCCCAAAGCAAGTGTTTGCAAGATGGAAATTACTGTCTACCCCTGACACTTGACATCCTTATTGACCGGATTTACACTGATGTCGATAGGGGTAGACAAGTAACTTCAATCCGACATGACACGACGGCCTCTGAGCCCATTCAGACACGGTGGGCACCAAACGTGGGCGGCAAAACACATTTGATTCAAGCTCGTCTAAAAGACATGCGTCTCTTCCTCCATTTCCCCATACATACACGGTGGGCGGCAAAGCAAACTCTCCTCGTCTGAAATCGATGTAGGCTAATATTTCAAATAGGGGTAGATGTGTAACTTCCATCAGACGTGACACAACCGCCCTACCTATAAGCCTCGTTCATACACCATGGGCGCCAACCGTGGGCGGCAAAACACCCTCTCCTCGCCCGAAATAGTTACCGACAAATATTTGGGAGATGCGAGATTACCGTCCTATTCCCAACCGACACGATGTCCGAAATTTAAAATGGGGGATAAGTTTGTAACTTTCCCCCATTTTAGAGAAGCGCGTCCCAAAGTTTGAGATCGCCCTCCCCTCCATTTCCCCATTCATACACCATCGGCGGCACGACAACCTCCGCACTACGGCCAGCCTCCTCCGTCCGCCACCCGATCCTCCACCTTGCCGGAGCCGTTACCCCTACCCCGTCGTCCACTGCAAGAGATGGACGTCTCTCATCCACTGCAAGAGATGGACGTCTCTCATCCATGGCGCTGGACCAGGATCCTTTCATCGCCTCCTCTCGCTTCATTGGCGCCGTCGTCCACCTTGCCATTGCCGCTCCTACGACCGCCTCGTCCACGGCAACAGGATATATCCCCCGACCTAGCCGTCTGCCGTCTAAAGTCTTCTTCCCCGTCGCCAACAGCCATCGCACCCGCAACACCCTCAACGTATCAGCATAGGCCTACACGGCGTCGCGAGAGAGGTGGTACTCTTCCATATGTGCTTAATTTATTGATCTCAACCGGAAAATAGATCGTAATTTGTTTACTGTACCTTTCTTGTCCGTACCAAATCGTAGTGGCTAGTTGAAAGCAAACATTGGTTGCGAAGTAGCTTTGTCCAGTTTGCACCTTCAGATCAGCCATGGCATGGGCACTATACTCGTAAAGCTTATGGTTTCCCCCCTTTATATTCACTACCATCATCGTAGGTGCTTCGTGTCGTGCTAGCACTGCTCCTCAAGACCTCAACCCAAAGCTTACGTGTTGAAATATGAATCTGATATGATGCTCATATCACTAAAATAGAGAACGTTTAATTGGTCACCTAATGTTCCTATATTCGTTTCGAAAAGCATGTGTGCCACCCACTGGTCCAGCTAGTTCCACTTTCCTGATTTTTCTCTTGATGCTTAGGGTTTTCCCCTTTTATCTACTCTACTATGATCTACATAGGTGCTTTCTGTCGTACTAGCATTACTCCACCCTTCAAGCTAAACAACACAACACTCAGAATTCAAAAGCTTAGTTGTTCAAATATGATTGTGATATGATACTGATATTAGTTAACCGGCACATTTAATTGGTTAGCTAAAGGTCCCACTTGAGTTTCCAAATGCATGTCGCGACATATAGAGAGACAGCATAATTGCATTTCTTTGTCACTTGTTGACCGTACTTTCTTGTCCACACCAAATCTTAGTTGTTATTTAAACGCAAACATCGGTTGCTAACTACCCGTTGCGCAGTTTGCAGCTTCAGATCTGCCATCCCACCGCCACGGTCAACACTGTACTCATCATGCTTATGTTTTCCCCATTTTATGATGACCACAATCAACCTACGTGGTTCGTGTCGTAATAGCACTGCTCCACCCATCGAGCTAAACAAGCTTAGTTGTACAAATTCATATCTGATATTATTGCTGATATTAGTAAAACTGAGAGATGTTTAATTGGTTAGCTAAATGTTCCTACTTTAGTTTCAAAATGCATGCGAGCCACATATGGAGAGACCGTAAAGAATAGTATTTCTCTGTGCGCTCTGGTTCATCATGGGTGGCCAACCGACATTGTATTGAAAGACTTGTAATGTCTCCAATCTGCTTTCTCTTCTGCTCTTCTTTAAGATGATACTCTTCTCTTACGGTCGACTGGTCAGGTCGAGTTGTTCTCCCTTAGTATATTTTGAATCTGTCAGGTCAGGTCGACTTGTTCTTCTTTACTATATGTTGAAGCTATCATCTGCAAAGTGTCATCACTTGTGGAGCTCTCATATTTTGAGTAGTAGGACACATTATATTAATGCACACAACAAATTACAGCATGCATGGCATCTTTTAAAAGAATTGCAGAGATAGCACAAAGGGGTTTACAGGGAGGCAGTATTGGATTAGAATCACTTCTGCATTACAAAGAAAATCTCACTTGTTTTTATGTTTTCATGCATGTCAGATATTGAACATTATCAAAATGAATATGAGAATGGGCGCACGAGAGGAATACTGCGGAACGATCCACTGGCTAACAAACTTGGCATGGTGGAGGATGGCCTATCTTATTCACCCATCAAGGTGCTTGCTCTAACTTTGCAAAGTTGTATTGGTTGCACATATTTTGCATCTGACCTCTTGCATTACTTCTACTTTGTTACACCATCTGCTTAGTTTAAGCATCATATATGAGTATATGTCATACCTATCCAATTTCTATACCTATTCCATGTGTCGTCACACTATGTTTTTCTAGTCAAATGTTGTTCTTTTGTAATAGATGTCCAAAAGGAAGAGGGTGAGTGCAGATCCTCAAGGAGTACAAACTAGGTATTTGGATAAGGTAGTGATACCTGTTAAATCAGATAGATCAGCAGCCACAGAAAACACAGGCCCAACTGTACCACACTTTACCCCGACTCCAGTGGCCAAACCCCTATTAGAACTGCTGGGAGCCCAGCGTCAGGTACTGTCTATGATATCAATTCAAAATTTGAACTCCTAAATTTCTGCTTGCGCCTTAACTTCTCTCTTGTATGAAAAGTAATTTCAGATGAATCTCCTTGCTCAAAGGATCATACGATCTTAAAACAATAATGGGCTCTGCATTGCTCTTCTCAGTACCTCTCTCCCTTTTGCCTTGTAACACTGTACTTAATTAATTGCTATTTGATTATGTATCATTAGTCTGCACCTGAGCTTCATTATCCTCTATTTCTTCCAATATTATTTGATCTATATTTACTTTTTGCAAAATGTAGAATAATGGCAACGCTTATAAATAATTTTCTTTGGAGAATTTATTGAATTATCCCTCCATCAACATGGAGAAGGGATTTGTCCAGCCCGTGTTAACATGTAATGTAAGTTCATCCTTCTCAAGCCATCAAACTTTGTTCTAGTATAGATTTGGATAGGCATCATTTCCTCCACTGCTGTTTGCTTTGCTGTTTACATCTGATTGGATGTTTGCAACAACTACCAGTTTCAATTTGTAGTTGTGAAAACATGTTCCTTATGCAGAACAGATCCATTTATTTGCTTATATAATTGTGAAACCTGTTACGCGTCTCCTTGTTTCTCTTTCAGACTCGTATCTCTTACGCCAGGCAGAACTTTAGGGAAGATAGTGAGCCAAACCATCTTGAGGATAGCGAGATGACCCCAAGGTCCTGTCTTGATGAAGACAGTGAGTTGAAGCTACTCACCAGCAGGTGTGAGACAACCTCTATGCAGCCGCTGCCTCAATCAGTTTGACTTCTTCAGTCTAAACTTAAAGCAGAAAGGCTTGCTTCAGCTCAGCTCCGACTTGAAGTCAAAGATGCAATGAATATGTCAGAGGACTGTCGTGCCCACCATCATGCCTTAAATCTAGTGTTGATGCATCTATCGTTGACACAACTGAGGTCTACTCAGCTTCTTCAGCTGTTTGGGGGGCCCGACCTGGCCAGGCCTAGTGTCTTCTGAAGTGCTCTCAGTTTTGTATATTCTTTTGTCGGCACGTTTATTTGCACTAGTGGCGAACTTTGATGCCCAGTGGATGTAATATGTGTGATAGCCGTGATAGCCTAGCGTAAGTTGCTTGCTTATTTATTTCCTTGTTGTCTTGTTTATTTGTTTGCTTGTAGTCATTGCAGTTCTTTTTCCGCGGTTTGCTAGTGGCTGCAATAACCTATTTTTTAAAACTAGGCCACAATAACCATGGGCTAATATTTACTGTAGTGACACTGGGCCTCCTACGGGCCGTAAAAACAGTGGGCCTTCTATGGGCCGTAGAAACAATGGGCCTTCTACGGGCCGTAGAAACAATGGGCCTTCTATGGGCCGTAGAAACAATGGGCCTTCTATGGACCGTATCATCAATGGGCCTTATACGGGCAGTATGATCGATTGGCCAAACATGGGCCAATAACAGGCCGCATTATGGCCGTAAACGGGCTAGAGTTGGAATCATCCGTTCATAGGCTGACCATAACGGGCCATCGTTAATAGGCCGTATTTGATGACGCTATGAAAACGGCCCAACGTTTTAACGGACCACAAATGGGCCGACTGTAACCACGGGCTGAATTTGGCCAACAAGCAGAAAATGACAGTAACAGGCCATAAGTAAACGAATGCTGGAAATGAGCCCAAGAATAAATGGGCTCTGAGAAGGCCGAAAGATAACATGGGCTGGAAACGGCCCAACAGAATAATGGGCCGTTAATGGGTATAAAGTGATACACTGTTCATTACGGGCCAGTTTCACCACCGGCCGTTAATGGGTGTAAAGTGATACACTATTCATCACGGGCCAGTTTCACCACGGGCCGTCAATAGGCCAAGAGTTACATAGGGCCTCATATGGGCCAAAAGACGTCATGGGCCATACATGGGCCAGAAGAGAAAACGGACTGGAATCATATTGGGTGGCCCAGATGACGCTACTGGGCCTAATTTGGATAGGGCGTAACGGGCCTTGGGTTAGCGGGCTGTAAATGGGCTATATGCGAACAAGCCGTTAGCAGGCTTTACATGGGCCGGCCCGCCACCTTTTGACCAAGTCAAATGGGCCGGCCTTTTCACAGGAATGGGCCTCTGTTGGGCCGTGCCACGTGTCGACATATCATATGCGCCTTCTGTCCAATGAGTGGATGACATCTGTCCCAACGATGAGCCGACACGTGTTTCCTCCAGCCAATGATGATTTTACACGTGGAAAATCCCCATTGGTCGGGGCTGTTAATAGGTTATCAGATCCAAAACCCGACCCGATAGCTTAACGGCGTTCCGTTACGGTGGATGCCACGTCTCGGTCACCCTTGACGAAGGCACTTCTGTGACACAGGATTTATCGTCATGGAAGTGGACACTTCCGTGGTGATAATTTTGGTAATGTCATGGAACACTTCTACGACAGCACAGGTATGACTATCTTGATTCTGTCATAAAATCGTCATGGATGTACATGCATGACAGAAAATGCAACCTACTGTGACAAACACGTATCATCACGGAAGTGTATTTTTTTTGTAGTGACCCCTCTCCACATTTGTAAATAAGGCCTTCTCTCATTCATCCTTTTCTCTCACAAGATAAACTACTCATATAAATGCATCTTGATGTTCTGTGCAACGCATGGGCATCTTGCTAGTCTCTCACAAGATAAACTACTCATACAAATGCATCTTGATGTTCCGTGCAACACATGGGCATCTAGCTAGTATCTTTTAAAATAGTTACTGCGATAATTGGGTTGAATTGATATATTTTATGTCTGCCCCGAATGATTTCATATTCACTAGTAGTAACAAAGAAAAGGTTTTCTTGTTAATTAACAGAAAATAGGGTGAAAGCTATCACATGAGGCCGGTAAAAACAAAGCACATTGGGTTCAGCGTCATCGTCACTACAGCCGTGTGCGCGCGCGAAGTCTACATATCGAGGGGGCTACGGAGAAAAAGACGTATCGAGTGTGTCTGAGCGAGGCACAAATACACAATGTTTGAGAGACAAACCAATTAACTTATTAAGATTAGATCGAGTTGTCACCCTTCTGCTATCATTGTTGGGGTTGGTGTGGGGGTGGGGAGCGGGAGGGAGAGAAAGACGTATCGAGAGTGTGCGCAGTATGCACAGAGGCACAACTAGCGAGTGTGTGTGTGTGTATGTGTGTGTGTTTGAAAGAGGAGTAGATAGATTACAATCAAGATCGAGGTGCCACCCTACTCATTCGGTGTCGGGTAGTGTGTGTGTGTGTGTGTATGTTTGAGAGAGAAGCCAGTCGATAGATTAGTATCAAAATCGAGGTGTCACCCTACTTCAGTGTCTGGAAGTGTGTGTGGGGGGGTGGGGGGGGGGGCAGTGACACTTACATATCTCTACTCTTATAAAAAACAGAGTTGGTGATGATGGTGTTCCTGCCATCCTGCAATATAGGCCATCCGATTTTTATCTGACGGATAGGAAGGAAACTATGGCAATTTTGCAAAAAGATACCCACACCACTCTCCACATTTGCAAATAAGGCATTCCCTCATTCATCCTTTTCTGCCACAAGATAAACTACTCATACAAATGCATCTTGATGTTCCGTGCAACACATGGGCATCTTGCTAGTAGAGAGGAGTTTGTGTGACACATATCTATATTAAGGGATAGGTAGATAGGATGTGTGTGAGGAATACTTAAAGCATCATGGAGATAAACAAACGGTGTGCATGCAAGTGCTGGAAAAAATGAAGCGATAAACAATGTCTACGCGCGCGCGCGCGTGTGTGTGTGATAGAGAGAGAAATCTCAAAACAAAAGGTGCTCTACTAGAATCCCATTGTATGTATTCATATGGTTCCGAAACTTGAGTTAACCTTAGGCATATGTGTGATAGACATAATTATCCTTTGAGACATTAGGGGCTGTGGGTGGGAGGAATTAAAGGGGTGGGCGTGTTCGACAGAGAGAGCGTGTGTGTTTCTATGTGAGAGACTTGTAGGATGGGTAGAAAGACGAATTCTAACCCCGACAGAGGGAGAGAAATACATGAAGTGCGCGTGTGTGATTCCGATGCCGATGGGGAAATGAGATATGTATGTGTGTGAGAGAGGTTGCACAATTCATTCACGTATCACTATCTAGCGATCGTGGATGTGCATCGCTTGAACATAAATCAATATCTATTTCGTATCGTGGCCAAAGATACAATATCGATTCAATGCTATAAAGATTGGACACTCAAATATCACATTTTTTCTATCTGAATAAACCTTTTCAATTGTGCATGCCAAAGTTACAGTGATGTTTCTTCAAAAAACCAATGTAGCTATCATGTACATGCACCATTGTTACTCTTGCATTCAAAAAACATTAGTCTTGGATGATTTGAGGTTCTATTATGAAGTAATATATGTAATATTCATATATGAATTCAACGGCACTACAAAAAAAGATACACTTCCGTGATGATACGTGTTTGTCACAGTAGGTCGCATTTTCTATCATGCATGTACATCCATGATGATTTTATGACAGAATCAAGATAGTCATACCTGTGCTGTCGTAGAAGTGTTCCATGACATTACCAAAATTATCATCACGGAAGTGTCCACTTCCATGACGATAAATCCCGCATCATAGAAGTGCTTTCGTCAAGGGTGACCGACACGTGGCATCCACCGTAACGGAACACCGTTAAGATATCGGCTCGGGTTTTGGATCCGATAACCCATTAACAGCCCCGACCAATGGGGATTTTCCACGTGTAAAATCATCATTGGCTGGAGGAAACACGTGTCGGCTCATCGTTGGGACAGATGTCATCCACTCATTGGACAGAAGGCGCCTATGATACGTCGACATGTGGCACGGCCCAACAGAGGCCCATTCCTGTGAAAAGGCCGGCCTGTTTGACTTGGTCAAAAGGTGGCGGGCCAGCCCATGTAAAGCCTGTTAACGACCTGTTCGCATATAGCCCATTTACAGCCCGCTAACCCAAGGCCCGTTACTCCCTATCTGAATTAGGCCCAGTAGCGTCATCTGGGCCACCCAATATGATTCTAGACCGTTTTCACTTCTGACCCATGTATGGCCCATGACGTCTTTCGGCCCATATGAGGCCCTATGTAACTCTTGGCCTATTAACGGCTCGTGGTGAAGCTGGCTCGTAATGAACAGTGTATCACTTTACACCCATTAATGGCCCGTGGTGAAACTGGCCCGTAATGAACAGTGTATCACTGTATACCCATTAACGGCCTGTTATTCCGTTGGGCCGTTTCCAGCCCATGTTATCTTTCGGCCTTCTCAGAGCCCATTTATTCTTGGGATCATTTCCAGCATTTGTTTACTTACGGCCCGTTACTGTCGTTTTCTGCTTGTGGGCCAAATTCAGCCCGTGGTTACAGTCGGCCCGTTTGTGGTCCGTTAATACGTTGGGCCGTTTTCATAGCATCATCAAATACGGCCTATTAACGATGGCCCGTTATGGTCGGCCCATGAACAGATGATTCCAACTCTAGCCCGTTTACGGCCATAATGCGGTCTGTTTGGCCAATCGATCATACGGCCCGTATAAGGCCCATTGATGATACAGCCCGTAGAAGGCTCATTGTTTCTACGGCCTGTAGAAGGCCCATTGTTTCTACGGCCCGTATAAGGCCCACTGTTTCTACGACCAATAGGAGGCCCAGTGTCACTACAGTAAATATTAGCCCATGGTTATTGTGGCCTAGTTTTAAAAAATAGGTTATTGCAGCCACTAGCTAATCACGGAAAAAGAACTGCAATGACTACAAGCAAACAAATAAACAATACAACAAGGAAATAAATAAGCAAGCAACTAATGCTAGGCTATCATGGCTATTACACATATTACATCCACTGGGCATCAAAGTTCACCACCAGTGCAAATATAGGGAACAAAGCAGCATATCATATACACTGGTTGTCAAAGTTGGCAACCAGCACAAATAAACGCTGCAGCAAAACAAATCCAGAACTGAAACCAGTTCAGAAGATCTCAAGAAACAATATCCTTGGTACCCATAATGCTGGCAAGATGCTTAGCAAACTTATTAACTTTCTCTTGTTTGGCGCTTAAATCCTTCAGCACTTGCTGTTGCACCAGAAAATATGCATCTAAATTCTGCAGGGACTTCCTCAGTCCTTCAGCTTCCTGTCACAGCACATCTGATCGATGTCTTTCAACTTGAAGTTGAGACTCAAGAAGATGAACTGATTCAGGCAGCGAGTTTGAAGAGCTTGTGCCAGCAGTAGTGGCCAGTAACTCGAACACTACATCAAGACAGGACTTTTGGGTTCCCTCACTGTCATCAAGATAGTTTTTATCAGCTTTCTTGTAGACCAACTGGGATGCCTCACTATCTTGAACCTTATGTGCATTACTTCCTTTACCATTGGATAACGCGGTACTGTTCTCCAATATTTTGTCCGCATTCTAAAAGAGAAACAAGCAGACACATCACATGTTTACCATGTTGTATATGAAACTCATTTTGGTAAATGAGTTCAGTAGTAAAGTGGATAGGATAACAGCATGAAACAAACATATATCTATGTACCATGGTCACTTTATGGTCTATATCATTCTAGTTTTTGTTGAGAAATCAAGATAGAGACACAGTTCAAATAATATTTGTTCAAGATAAAGAAGAATAGACAGAATATAAGTGTGGGTAACTATAGAGCAATAACAACACTTGTAATGTGCATGACATGAGAACATAACTGTTTATTCAATTGAAACTGAAATCAACATAGAGCAGGTTACAACAGCAAACCAGTTAAAGAAACAGGTTTAAAACATACCTGTTGCGCCATTGGAGTTTCAATTCCATCCTTCAAATTTGAAAATAGTTGGTATGAGTAAATACAGTAATGCAAGAGCAAAGGAGTATGAACCATAGCTACAGAACCTAACCTGAGAACAAATCTTCTTCTTCTCCTTTAAGCGTTGAGTTGGGATTTGGAGTGGTGGTCCTCGTGCTTTGGGCACTGCAGCTCCCTTACTAACTGCTCGTGTCTGGGTGCTCTGTGGTGGAGACGGCGCTGTGTCAACTGGAACTGGGTTACTATCTGCCGGGGTTGGGGTTAGAAGGGGTGTAGCTAGTTCTCTGTCCAACTGGGTAGGGGTACAATCTGCGAGAGTCTGGGTTATGTGTGGTGGATCTGGTCCTTGGGCAAGTACAACCGTGGTTCTATCTGCATCAACTGGTAGCACTATCTTTTCTGAAGACCGTGTTGTTACTCCCTTAGATACTGCCATCACGCTCTCCAATTCAAATGGCTGATAAACAAGAAAAGTAATTGATAGTATAGACATTGTATGATAGACAGGTGCAATGGATAGTGGGGAATAAAAGAGGGCATGAAATAATTCATATTTATGTTGTCTAACCAAACATGATAGCATGACACAATTTCACATATATGATGGCTAACTAAACAGGATAGCATGACACAATTTCACATTATGATGGCTAACTAAAAAAGATGGAAAGACATAGTTCAAAATATGAGACTATGTAAACATGATGACATGACATAACTATATAATGTGTTTATTAAATAGGTTGGCATGCCATAATTCACATACATTCACGGATAAAATGCCATAATTCAAAATATGATGACTGTAAACACTAAACAAGATGAGATGATATAACTATATGATGTCTTTATTAAATGGGTTGCCATGCCATAATTGAGATAGATGATGTGTATGTACTATGTAAACATGATGGCATGATATAATTCAAATATATGATTTATATAGTAAGCAAGTAAGCAGATGGCAATCCATATATGACGTAAAAACTAAGCAATGCAAGACAACATGCATGACATGGGTAATATAACCTTGCCAAGTTTGAGCATAGACCTCCGGGGGGAAATAGGACTGGTCATCAGTCTCTGAACCCTCCTCTGAGGAGCTCTCCGTAACCAGCAAGATGTCTGCTTCAGTAGGTAGCATTGTCTGCTCTGAATACCTTGTTTTCACTCCAGATACTTCCATCACCGCTTCAAATGGCTGATGCACAAGAAGAGTAGTTGAATATACAAACGTTGTCGACAAATGGAACACGTAATACAAAAAAATGATAGCATGATATAATTCACATACATGATGATTGGCTAAACAGCATTGCATAATTCACATATATAATGCCTTTGCAACAAGATAGCATTGTATAATTCACATATATAATGTCTTGCAACAAGATGGCAATGCATAATTCACATATATAGTAATTAGACACTAAACAGGTCCACACAAAGCATGTATAAACTAATCAAATGACATAGCAATGCGAGACACCATACGCACGATATGAGCAACATAACCCTGCCAAGTTAGAGCATACACCTCGGGGGGGGGGGGGATAGGACTGGTCATCTTTCTCTAAATCCTCCTCTAAGGAGCTATCCATAACCAGCGAGATATGCGCTTCGTCAGATAGCATAGTCTACTCTGAAGACCTTGTTTTCACTCCAAAATTTGCCATCACCGTGTCAAATGGCTGATGCACACGAAGAGCAGTTGAATGTACTAACATTGTTGACAAATGTAATATGTAATGAAAAAAAGGATGGCCTGATATAATTTACATATAAGATGACTGGCTAAGCAGGATGGCATTGCAAAATTCACATATATGATGCCTGGCTAAACAAGATGGGGTTGCATAATTCACATAAATGATGAATAAACTAAACAGATGGCATTCACACAAAGGATGTCTAAACTAAGCAGATGACATATTTGATGTATAAAGTAAGCAATGCAAGACACCATATGCATGATATAACCAACATTAGCATGCCAAGTTAGAGCGAAGACCTCAGGGGTAAATATGAGTTGTCTTCTCCTTCTGAATCCCCCTCGGAACAGATATCTTCCTCTTGATTACAATCCGAAATGCGTGGAGGGGGGGGGGGGCTGCCTTTGCACCTACAATGGAGCGATGTCTGCATGAAATTTTACTACCACGCAAGGCTCGTCTCTTTTGCTCTACATGTTCAGTTCCATTGTTTACCATAACTGTCATGCATAGGAATAAAACATAGTGAGATTATGTAAGGAGTGCATGCAAAAATCCAGAGTGACGGTAGCAACCTGTGGATAGACCCAAAACCAATAGTATCAGGCAGATAATGGCTTTAGTTAAAAAATACAGATAATGGCTTCTTTACTGTTTGTTTCCCACCCAACATGAAACTCATAGTAGACACCGGAGATTAACCAGATAGTAGATAGATACTATCAATAGTGGCCCCAATATGTACCCCACAACCATTTAAAAACTCAAGTTTGGCCATTAGTTTGGAGCTGACTCAGAGTCTAATCGGTGAACAGGACAATAAAGTAGCATGTAATATTAAGCAATGCATAACGTAAGCAGACACGAAAGAGTGCGACCTCTCTTGCGTACCCGTGTAGTCCTCGAGGTCATCTACTCGGTTGATGATGGTAATGCAGTTTTCATGGCTGCCAGCAGCGCAGAAGAAGATCTGAGGCGGCGAAAGACAGTCTGGAGGCTGGATCCCTGCTATGCTGGACCCTTCTGTCGTTGGAGTAACTGAGCCGGGGTGGACGACAGTGCAGCAGGAGCGAGGCAAACCACGCAAGGTTTTATTTGACAACTATCTGTAAGAGAAGTAATTCTGTAAGGGCTAGTTTGAATTGGAGGATTCCAACAATGCAGGGATAGGAAATAGACAGGAATAGGATAGGAATGCACGTGCAAAACAAAGAATTTAAAAACACATGATTTCTGCCAATCTGGGTGTTTGATTCACAACAATTGGAAGATCACAGGATGCAAAGAAGCATGGTGAGATTAAGTCAAACCACAAGAAAATGTATGGTTATAATGCTATTATTCTACTATGTCTTAGTCTTGTGCTTCATGAATAGGAATTTGAAAAGGAGGACAAGTGAAAATTAAAATTCCTACATTTTTTCTTTCAAGGAGACACTAAAGTAACAAATCCGTGTGCTCAGTGGATAATATATATAACATGTAGAGTAAAAAAGAGATGCAACAAGTGTACAACCTCTTTGGCGAAGCCATGTTGATCTCAGCGTGATTGGGTTGGCCGGTGAGGATGCTTCGGCTGACTTTGCTGTCGGAGGAGGGGAAGAAGATCTTAGGCGTCTGGAGATGGAGCCCGAGGTACTGCTCCGCTGTGATGGAGGGTTTCATCGTTGGAGCAGCTCCGGTGAGTTGTACGACGCCGAGGCTGAAGCAGGACAAGAGAGACAACGAACAACGTTAACCTGAGTGGAATTCTAATAGCATCTTGAATACATGACGTAAAATCATTGTTGAGGAAATCGTTAACTGGTAGCCGGTCGGTTGGCTAGCGAGTAGGGGATTAATCGGCTAATCGGCAAGTTAATCGGCCATTTAATCAATTAATCGGACGATTTTTTGGTTTATCGGCTACTCGGTGACCCTATGGGTAGGGATTAATCAGCAAGTTAACTAGTTAATCAGATGAATTCTTGAACAAGGCGTAAAATACATAACCACAAAGTGCTAGATGTAAAATACATCAGCCGCTCATCTCTAAACTTAACTGTCAAAACTGAACTTAACCGTCGAAACTGAATTTTGCTGTCCAAACTGAATTTTGCTGTCGAAACTGAACGCACTAGCAAGGTGAGGCTACACGTCGGTCAACTGACTTTTTCATCTCTGGTTAGTCGATTTTGCAGCCATTGGATACGAAATCAAGGGCCTGCGGTTCATCTTGAACCTCCACCCCCCTGAGCCGCCAGCCACCATCGGCCAAACAACAGCCCCCCGCCACCCCGCCCGCCCCGAAAACACTCCCCACCGCCGGTCCACCGCCACCCCGGCCATCCCTCTAGCCCCCCCTCCCCTGTGCCGAGCTTTTTCTCCGGCGATCCCCACGCCACCGCCCCGCCAACGCCAGCGACCACCGCCCCCATCCTGAACCCTAAGATAGATAGTGGGGTACCTCTCCGGCGAGCCCCCCTCCCCGCTGCGGCTGGTTCTTCCGTCACCCCGGCGAGCCCCCCACCCCCTGAAATCGACTGACCCAAAATTCAATTTAGTCGACTGAAGTGTGGCTAAATCGGAGCAGCATTGCAAGCAAGAGCAAGAGCAAGAGCAGCGGCGGGAGCAAGAGAAATAGCAAGAGCAGACCAGGCAGGGGACCGAGAGCAAGAGCAGAGCAGCAGCGCGAGCGGGAGCTAAAGCAGCAGCAGCTCCTACTTATGTGGACGTCACCGCCGAGGGAGCGATGCCATGGAGGAAGTGGCCGGCGATGCCGCCGTGGATGGAGCCGCGCCGTGTCGGCTCGGGACCGAGCGCCGGTAGCACTGTGAGATCGAATCAAGAAGAAAATGCGGTGATTAGTGTACAACCTCTTTGGTGGCGCCAATTAGGCCGCAGCTTCATCCGAGGAAACCGTGGTGATGATGCTCTTTCGGTGGTGCAGGTGAAGATGGCGGTGTGGGAATGGAGGTGGTGCGAAAGACGAGGGGAACGTCAGGGCAGCTCCTTGGAGGTGGAGGACGGGGTGGCTGAACTGGCGGGACGATGAGATCGACGACCGATCCTCATCCGGTACGGTGGATGATGGACATCGAGGTGTTGCTGTGGACGATGTCGTCGCGGAAGAGGCTTCGGCTGGGTGGCGGACGGAGCAGGGTGCGGGATTTCGTCGCGGGTTTTCGTGGCCTCGGTGTACAAATGGGTGGGCGGATGGGATGGCAGTGGGGAACCATGGCTTAGAGATGCGCTTGTTCGAAATGTGGGGTAAGTTACGAAAGTACCCCACCGATTTGAGGCGGTTCTTTTAGTTCAGGGGTACCACGGGCATTTCACGTGTCGGGATTTCACAGGAAGTGGGAGTTTTTGCGCACGTTGTAATTTCGGAATAGCAAGGCACGTGTTGAGATGGAGGGAGTTGTCCGAGCACAACGAGACAAAGATATATCTTAAATATTTCGGGCTAACAAGGCACGGGTTGAAATTTCCGGATGAGCCTAACATGTACTGTACCAAATCAATGCGCACTACAAATGTCATTCAAAACTTTGAATTCATGTTATGTTCAATTAAACTATGTGTATAATGCATGCAACCTACTACTCAAATGAACGTTTTAGTGCATTCCAAACGTATATACTACCGCTTCAATATGAACTAAATTTGAATTCGTTTCTTTATTTGAATAAGATCTACAGTAATGATTGTTGTGAAGTCAAAGCATTTGAATTCGTTTTTCTGTTTTAATAAGATCTACAATCATCATTATTGTCAAGTTAAACCATCGTTTGTGTATTATCTTCACATCACACCACATGATTAGTCTCGAGTTACATATGAACTATGTGTACTATATGAACTCAAACTAGATTTTTTGAATCCACTTTATTTTGATTTCAAATCACATTACATTTCTAGATCTAGCTAGATCTTCATAATCTAAACCATGTCTCATATGTATAATGTGTTTATCACATTATGTATGGTGCCCCGCCCCCTACGCCCACAAGTATTTAGATGTGAGTTGCAAACACCACACATTACCACAAATTCAAATAAAATGTGAGAATGTTCGATATATAGTATTGTTTAGATTGTTTGATATTTAGTTGTAAGCTGCAAACGCCACAGATTATCACAAATTCATATAAAATGTGAGATTGTTTGATGTATAGTATGGTTTAGATTGTTCGGCATTTAGCTGTGAGTTGCAAACGCCATGCATTATCACATTATGGTATAACATGTGCACAACACGTATCACCGCTATATTCATGCATGCAATGTTTAAAACACTATGATCTCCTATTCAAATATATGAATCCGCTTTCATATCAAATTATGATCTTTGTTAGTCTCTTACACGCACACAATCCTCTAACCTTTGTAGCTACCACTAACTTTCTCTCGTGCATGCACACGCCCTCCTCACCCTCCCCCTCCCTCGGCATTCTATACACCGAGCACATTCATTTTTTCTTTAGGTCGTTCTCCCAGAGTCTCCACAACTCCTTTGCGACACACACCGATCGATAAACCTCTCCAGCGATGCCTGCCTACAACATACACACACACCTTCAATCTCCTCCTTTATGTGTCCTTGCCTCGTGTCTCTCATACGGTCAGACACACGTGTAAACTCTTGCCCCTCATTTCATCGATCTCACAACCGCACACTCCTCCCCCTATCTAGCTAGTAGTTGGGCCTCTCGCACCACCTCCTAGCTCCATTCTCTCGGTCTATCCGTCTCGCTGGGCCTTATTTGCCTCTAACAAATGGACGTACACCGACCGATCTCTCGCTATACATATAGCTAGCTAGGTCCTTATAACTCGTTTTTACCCACACGTCAATCGATCTACCTCATTAGTTGTGTCTCTCCCTTCCTCCGACAAACAACAATTAATCTACCAATCTAGTTAGGCTTGCTTATCAAACACATGGTTCCCCTTCATCATCCATGGATGCATCCCGATAGATCTATCATGCACAGGCACACACAGAAACACATCCCCACTCTTATTGATAACATTGTAGTTCCACCCTCAGTTTGTCTAGTAGGCCTCTCCCACCATCTTCGAGAAGAAACTCCATCACCCATCTAGCACTCTACCCCTCTCCCTCCCTCTCCCTCCCTCTCTATCTCCTCTCTCTCTCTCTCTCTGTCCCATCATATTTCCCGTCCTTCAGTTATGTATGGATGTCGACCGATCTCCCTCAAGACATAGCTGGGTCTCTCCTTCTCAACACATATACGAGTCGTTCTACCTCTATAGTTAGGCCTCTGCCTACCCCTTCCCCCACCCCCTCCCCCCCCCACACACCGATACATCGAGCGCTCTAGTCATATCTCCCTGCCACACACAAACTTGACATGTGCCCTCTAACGTTCCGGTAGGCCAGTCACCCTATATCTTTGACTTGCACACACAAACAATTTCGATGGCTCTCTTCATTGATCTCGCACCCACCCACTTGATCTTCTCTTTGACTCTATCGATAGCTATGACCCCTCCCTCTCTTCTCGTGGATTGCCTGACCCTCTATGTATGATATGGATAGGCCTCCATTTCACACACATTGCATGCAAAATTTTGTTTGAGATGTCATTGACACATATTCCCACAAATAATTCACGAAATCAACCCCCACCCCACCCCCACCCCAAAACAAAAAACACTCACGAACACGGTTTGTATCTCTCACACACACCCACGTAGGTGGGGGACGTGCACGAAGAGAAGAGGTGCATGCACAACGCATGTTCTCCCGTCTCTTTCCCAACCACACCCACGCGAGTACACGGTGGAGCTCATTTCTGTACGAAAAAGGCAGCCCACGTGGTAATTTGGCATGTGTACTGGTTGTCCACTTGGTGGTGGGAGGATCGTCTAGCATGGGTGAACAAACAAATTGTAACTTGACGTGTTATGTTAAAAAAAGAGGCAAACCATGTGGGGCCTACCTTAGGGGCAAGGCTCTATACACTGGAGTACTTTTGATGTGTCCTGTCAACTCGCAGAACAAGGAGAAGCTTGTTTAGTATGCCGTATCCCCCATTCCTAAATATAAGTCTTTGTAGAGATTTCACCATGAACCACATACGGATGTATATAGATGCATTTTAAGTGTAGATTCATTCATTTTGTTCCGTATGTAGTGAAATCTCTACAAAGACTTATCTACTAGTAATAGCTAGCCCCCACTACTAGGAATTCTCTATCCTCTCCTTGAGCCACATCATCAAAATTGATGTAGCCGTTAGATGAAGTAAATCAGTCCATAATAGCCGTCTGACCTAGACGTTGAGAGGCTCCACACTAAGCCACATGCAAGCATGCAGGAATATCGTGGCACATGTAGGTGAGTGGGTTTTAAATCACATCAACATGTCTGCATGCAAGCATGCACCGGTAGCATGCATGTAAGTGAGCTTTTAAGTCCCATTAACATGTCAAAAAGAAAAATATAATCCCATTATGCAATAGGAGTTGGCTGATCTTTTTTCCTTATGTGGGATGATCTAAATGATGATGGGAGTTTATTTAGTTTGGCTACCGCATTTGTCATGCGGTTATAGAGTTTTTTTTAGTTCTCTGAAATCGATAATTTTGCGCAGAGAGATATACCGCTGTTCCGCGGCAACGCGCGGGGACTCATCTAGTAATATTTAGGAACGGAGGGAGTACTATGTAAAGAGTTAGGTGTCACACGATGATAGTGTGAGGTGGGCCATGTAATCGCTGAGCCTGCGTGTTTTCACTGCTCTTGCACGCCTCCGCTGTAAGAATGGAGAAAATTGTAATCTAGTAGTAGTACCTCCTTTCGCCAAAAGCGTGGGACATCCAGCAGTCCTACCACCTCAGTAATAAAGACCAATGAGCCGTCAAATCACATAGACCCAGCAGTAAGTTGGACGGACGAAGCAACCATCACTCTTGCGCCAGTGAGAGGTCGCGTCCGCTCTGCCCGGGCATGAATGCGACACAGATTCTTTGGAGCGGCGCTGTCTGTTTTGGGCAGGAAGCGCGCGCCGGCGATGGAGGGGCTTTGGGTGGGCCAGGCTGGTCAGGAGCGGGCGTGGTAGCTGTCCGCATGTCCCTACCGGACACGCCCGAAAACGAGAGGATGCACTGACTCTCGCGGCTAAAATCGTACACTACACAACATCTCTCTGTAGGAGTAGGTCGATCTGTCGCTCTCTCTAACACACACATGCTGTTAAACACACACACACACACACACGCACCTTGGTCCCGTTGCACCTTCTAACGTGACTTATTACACCTAGACGGAGGGAGTAGTAAGTATACGAGATACGGTGGCACACTGACTTAAGTCGAATAAAAGTGCCCAAAATTTGTGTGCATGTTATAATAAGGATTCACTTAAAATAGTACGTGAGTGAATAGAGGGATCAATTGGACAGTGTTCCCGAGCAGTAGCAAGATGTGTGAGGTAAGAAACACCGCAGGCGCTTTTAATTTTTCTTATTAATTTGTTTGTTTCACCCTTTGACTGGTGGGACCCAACGTACTACGTGGAGAGAGGTAAGGTGACTAAGGCTGCATTATTTCTGCACCACTGTGGATAGTCTGACCACCAAAGCCACATGACACGATTATGATTGAGATCCCAATGACTCCCACACACAAAAAAACCACGGCATGCTTGTCACACGAATGCAGGAATGTATAAAAGGTTATTTCCCTCTCGTTGAACATAACGGGAGGGTTGTGTAGCTGGTTAGCCTGTTCGCTCATCAAACTTGAGGTCTCGGGTTCGATAACTACACTTGAGCATAATTTGTGCCAGGAGGATTATTTGACTCGTCAAAATGTTTTCTAGGGTTTGCACGCTTCACACTCTCTCTCCAGTATATATATACACGCTGGAGCCTCAACGCTTGTAGTTGCTCTCTTCACACTCTCTCGCCCTCTCCCGCTGGAGCCTCGGCGCTTGTAGTTGCTCTCTTCATAGTCTCTCGCCCTCTCCATATTTTAACAAGACTTTGTTGGCCTCTCTCTCCCCTCACTGCTACTCAAAGAGCCGGCAGGATACGTCCGCCGGGAAGGGAAGGAGGCTTAACGCTGTCGCCGTCGGCGAGGGACTACCGGCGCAGCTGTTCACTTTCCACCTAGCGGCGGCGCGGGAGGGCCTCTGACCCCTTCTTCTTCGCCGCCGTCCCATCGCCCACCAAACCATGCCCCAAGAACCTCAAGGTATAATTTACTTACTCCACATGCATTGCTCTAGCTGCATGTATACCATGAATCTAGGACGTGGTTCAAAGAGGAAAGGAGTGGGGGAAAGTAGTGGGAAAAGTTGTATATAGCATGAATCTAGGACGTGGTTCAAAGAGGAAATGAAGGGGGAAAGTTGTATAGCATGAATCTAGGACGTGGTTCAAAGAGGAAAGGAATGGGGGAAAGTAGTGGGGAAAGTTGTATCGCATAAATCTAGGACGTGGTTCAAAGAGGAAAGGAAGGGGCGAAAGTACTAGTTCAAAAAGGAAAGGAAGGGACAAGGCTGTAGAGTTTGAGCAGGACTAGATTTGCTGCGCTCACATAGGGAAAGGTGTCTAAAGATAACAAAACTGGGACCAACACAAATATGCTCCTTGGTTGTTTGTTCTTTGTTGCAACAGACTGTGCATGACCACAGTACATCGGTAGATGCACATGGTGCTGGTGCGTCCACTGTCCGTGCAACTCATTAGCTGTTGTTAATCTAAGGCCCTGTTTGGTTAAAAACTCCCTAGTCCCTACCTGCTTGGTTCCAGGGACTAAACATGGACTAGAGGTTATTAAATGACATGCTAAAAGACCATGTTACCCCTAGTAATGAACTAATAGAGACAAGGTGCGATGCGTGGCAGGGGCAACTGTTGGAAAAAGTCCCAAAAAGACTCCCTCGGGGTCTTCTTTCTTTAGTCCCAAATGCCCACTTTTAGTCCCTAAAAGTCCCTCCTGTTTGGTTTAGATGGGACTGACACGGAGTTTTTTTAGTCCCTACACCAAAATGTCCCTGTAAACAAACACCCTCTAATAATGCCGCTGGAAAATTGATGCAATGCCACAGTTAAAAGCAAATTACATGTTTAACGAATTTTATTGTTAATATAATCTCTATGTTAATATTAATCAATGCCACCGTTTGAGAAATGCTACTGTCTTGCTTTCTTTCCCATTTAGATAAGGTAGATGCTTCTTTTTGTTGGCTTCTGTGTCATCCACCGTTATTGACCACTAATTGTTTCCTTTGCACCTCTGTGTAAACAGGGTTATCTACTTCACCTCGTTGCCATTGTGACCTTTTGTTGCACTGCACAAAACACTTTTGTTTTAAGAGTGTTTTGTGCAGTTCAACCAAAATGTCACACCGACAACGTTGCTTGATTGCTTGATCTTAGTGGAACTGCACAAGAGGAGATCTTACTTCCTATCCGTTAAGGCGAATTTGGTTCAGATCTTCTTCTTGTGAGTTGTTTGAATTCCGCATCATGAGAGGTCAGTACTAGCCTTCTTTCACATGATTCTGCAGTGTGCTTTCATATGTTGTGCTACTTGTACGATAATGTTGCTTGATTTTAGTGAACTGCACAAATGGAGACAAGACTTCCAATCTGTATGTGCACCGTAATATCCCATTGAGGTAAGATAAGGATATTTCACAACTGCTGGCCTGTATTTTGCCACTTTCATCAGAAAATTAAGTTTAGTACTATACTTGTGCTCCCTAATTGACATGCCAAATCTTACATTGAAGGCGAAGCTTGTCTGTTATTGAACCAAGTGATGAAGGGGAAGAACAAGCGGAAGAAAAACAAAAATCAACTCCCGGTGCTGTAATGAAGCACTGGAACTGTGATGACACAAGTAATGATATAGTTTTGCATCTTAATTTATTGCTATGGCTGGAACGAGCAATTGTTTTGCCACTGATTTGATGCCACTCTTAATGTAATATGTAATTATCTCTACTTGTGCAAACAGGGATCTTCTTTGAAGATACCATATATTTTAGTGGAACTGCACAAGAAGATGTTGGAAACATTAAACTAATCGAGGAGTATATAGTAAGCATGGCCACCACCGTAGATAGCAACAGATGGTTCCGGAGAAGTGCTTCATCTGTATGCTCTACACAATAAGCCTCCTGACAAAGGTTGGTACTCGCCCACTGATTTCATCCATATGATTGAGCTTTGTCATCTCTATTGGTGTTGTGCTACTGTTTAGATACTGTCATGAAAAAGTGGTATTGTCCTTGAGAAGTGCTTCATCTGTGCTGTTTTAAATATTTCCTTTCCTTTTTTCGAGCAAACAGGGATGCTAGCATTTAGTAGTCCTCTTGTCTTTGCACAACAGGATCATCTTCCTCTGAAGAAGAATATGGAGTACGTGAAGTGACTAGTTCCGATTATGCCAGGATGAAGAAGCCCTGTCTATCTTCTCATCAGAAGGAGCAGTTGAAGGATGGTTACATTACTCCCCACAAGACCAAACTAACTTCAGCTCAGAAGGACTGACAAATCTCCATTTTTTGCTGTGATGCGCGAGTACAATGTTGTTCTAGGATTCTTTCTGGTGAGTTCCATTTTTCTAAAAGTGTGCTCTACATGGACCATGTATGTGCCTGTTGAAACTGTCAATTCATAGTACAGTTTGCTTTATACTAATCACTTTTTTGTATTTGTGCAAACAGGGGTGCTCAGCTTGATTTCAATGGGAACTGCACAAAATGTTCATGAATACATCGAATCATTCATTTCCACCACAAGAAAGGAGGTGCCGATAAGTTCAAGGCGTTGCAACATATAAGGGCGAAATCATACAAGCTACGCGCGAATTTGGTTGATTTTGGTGGAACTGCACAAAAAGAACAGCTGGTTTATTTAGCACGAGGTGCCATGTCAATGTCCGAACTGATGGCAAACCCTGCCCATTCCACAATCGTAGGCATTTGATATTTTGGAATGGGACAACCTTGTCAAATTTTGCTCATTGATTTTAGCAAGACATGCGTTTGATATTTTCGAATGGGACGCCCTTTGCTGTCAGCAGCGTCGATCAATTTTTTCTTTATTCTTTAGTTGTGAAGTAAATATTGCCTCTGACATGTGAGTCGCTGAGATGCATAATCATCGATTGTTTTGAATGTTCTCTATGAATTGCCAGGCCTGTGTGTTTGATTGCAATGTACAGAAACGCTAAAAAGCTGCTCAAACTCTTTGTACTCCTTCTGTTCCTTTTTACTTCGCACATTGTGAAAGTGCATACTTTTTGTATAAGATTGGTCAAAGTAGAGATACTTTGACTGCAGACAAAACTTGTATGCAGACTAGAAAGGACCGGAGGGAGTACATGTGAAACTGCTGCAAACAAGGTGGTCACCCTGGGAATAATGCTAGTACGTATTGTTTTGCATGTTCATCCAATGCCAGTGATACAGGAATTCGAACTAATTGAAATAAATTCATTCATACATGGTTGGATTTCATATAAACATGCCGGATTTCATTACATTTCATACATTCTTCAACTAAAAAGGGGTGCGCTGGAGGTATAATTAATTAACCGAAGCTACCCACCTGTGTCCCGCTGAGACGAACAGAAGCTTCAGTGACTTAATTGCAGGTGCAGGTGCGTAACTGACATGTGGCATGTTGGGCCCATGTGTCAGTCAATCAAATGCACCAGCAGTTAAGTAGAAGCAGCGTTCTTCTCCAGCGTAGCTCTCTGATTCCACGTCGCTGCCAAGAAGCTAACCGGCCGTCAATGGTCAACCCGCCTAGCTTGGATTCAACCGGAGGGTAGCAGCGGTGGCCTTACTTGGACCCGAGCGGCGGCGACCTACCGTGTTATACTCTTCCTTGTTTTCTATGTGGCGCGGCTTCGTTGGCAGCGGGGCGGGGCCTCGGCAGAGCCGGCGATGTCCCCTGTCTCATTGCTGGCAGGGTGGGGCCTCGGCTGAGCCGGCGATGTCCTCTGCCTCGTTGTTGGCGGGGCGGGGCCTCGGCGGAGCCGGCGGTGTCCTCTGCCTCGTTGTTGGCGGGGCGGGGCCTCGGCGGAGCCGGCGGTGTCCTCTGCCTCGTTGTTGGCACCACGGGGCCTCGGCGAAGCAGGGCCTCGTTGATGCCAGCGGAGTGGGGACTCGTCGGAGCCGGCATTGTCCTCTGCCTCGTCCTCGGTCTCGCCAAACAACGCCTCGCCCTCTTCATCGCCCTCTTTGCTAGCCTCTTTGTAGGCGGTCGCAACCTCCGCCACCTCCATGCGGTACCGCCAGCGCTAGACGCGGCCCTTGCAGGCAGAGCGGTACGAGTCGAGCAGCGCCTCCTGCTCCGCCCGCTCCGCGGCGATCTGCTCCTCCGCCTGCAGGTGCTCCTGGAGGAGATGGTGGTTGTAGGTGGCGTCGTCCTATGCCTCCCGGAACTGCTCTTCACGCATCTGCCTCACCCTGTCCATACATTGGGCACGGGCCTCGCCGATGGTCATGGTGCAATGCACCAGCGAGGATGGTGTGGAGGAGGGTGTTGGCGCCGGATTGTCGACTACCATGTTCTCCATTGGGATGTCTTCATCCTCCTGTTGCCTGCCGGCCAGCCGGTCGACAGCAATGGCTTCCATCTCCTTGTGGTCCGTGGTCCGCCCGTCCCGAAGAGCGCTGGAGCGTGAGGAAGCCATGGTGGGCAGTAGTGGTGTGGACAGGAGAAAGGGAACGGATGCGGATGACTGCGGCTATGGACGACGGAGCAGTTTATATAGCGATGGTGGGCGGGCGGAGGGACGGACGTGTGGCGCCGGAGTAGCCGCCTCGGGAACCATGTATCATTAATGTGGGCGGCAGATGGATGGACGGACGGCACTTGTGTTGTTTGAAGGCGGAGCAATCGCCTGCACCGGGAAGCGGGGCGGGCGGCGCTGACTGTTTCGGGCGAAAAGCGCGCGTGGGCGAGGAGATGACTTTACTTGGAGAGGATGACAATGGGGACCCACCAGGTCCATAGCCTCACGTACGCAAGTGCCTCCTTATTATATATATATATATATATATATATATATATATATATATATATATAACTATAATTTATTTTGCTTCCTCCTGGTATCCTGACATCACGGTCCCACACCATTGTCAACCTATGTAGTACTCCCTCCTTTCCGGTTTATAGGGCTTATCTCAAAATTTTAGTTTTTCCATTTTATAAGGCTCAATTTGGTTATTCCCCATCACATGTTCAGACTTCAAGGTGCATTAAATCATTGCATGCAAGTATTAAGAGAAAACTGACCAATGCATGCACTTTATGCATGCATGCATTGCAATTAATGCATTCGTAAACATAATTTTTTGAGGAAAACAAGAGCATTAATTGGGTGCTTTTGCAAACTACAAAAATATTCCACCACTCATCATCTACCTTGGTTGGTGAGATTTTTGAATTGAGCCTTATAAACCGGAAAGGAGGGAGTAGTCAATAAACGAGAGAATTGCACAAGAAGCGGCCGACAGCTGGGACCAAGCAGCTTGAGCAGTATTTGTGTTTTTGAGGTGTGAGCACTGCAGAGTTTTTCGATGTTTAGCCCAGATATTAATTTTTCTCCTCTGAACAACAACGAAAACATCGCTGCAGGTATTAACTGGGCGGGCTGTGGCCCGTCTAGCCCAGGCCAGATATCCAGCCCAGATATTAATTTTTTTCAAGCTGAAAATGGCTAGCCCAGCTATACTTTTTTTAGGAATACCCAGGCAAGGTCAAGTTGTTATTCTCCGCCCCGCTGGGCTGCAAATCTTTCCTAGGAGGGATGCATTAGGCTTAACAAGAAAATGGGCTTTAAGAAATAATAAATGGGATGTAATTATAAAAACTGGGCAGTAACTATAAAAAATGCACCAAACACGTGATTACTTTATAAAATATTATTTTTGGATATTGAAAATTTTAATTTCATTAATTGTTGCGAGCGCAATGTTTCGTTGGATTTTTACGTAATATAAATTTATATTGAAATTGTATTTAATCTGACTAGAAATTTCGGGATAAAAATATTTCGGATCCCATCAAAATGTGGGAAATTTTATTGAATTCTGTTTTGAACGGTTGGTTGAAATGGGCTGTACTTTTAACAAACTGTAAATGGGCTGTAGTAAATTCCATTAGAATTCAAAAATGGGCTACACATTCTTACAAATCTCAAATGGGCTATAAGTTCTCTGCCACACACTTCTGGCCTTACTAAGTTGACGCGTCCCCTAAAAAAACAGAGTTGACGCGTATGCAAGGCTTTGTCAACTTATAGTCAACACACGGTTCTAGCAGCAGTGGCCGTTGGATGTCCATCCAACGGATGCCATGCTTCTTCTTCAATCTCAGATATTCTAGCTTCACCCGCCCAAAAAATGATTCCTCCCCCTGACATCTGGGGCGCACCATTTCGGAAGCTGACCTGTGGGCCTACTAAGTTGACGTACCAAGGGCTTTGTCAACTTAGTCAATATAAACGATTCTAGCTGCAGTGACCGTACGATGTCCATCCAACGGCCGTCGTGCTTCTTCAACCTCTGGTCTTCTTGCTCCAGCCGCCCAAAGAAGCGACGGTCGTGCCGCCTGCTCCTGCCTCCCGTGGCCGGCTGTGCTCCCGCGGAGGCCTCACCGCCCCCTACTACTCCCACCGCTGGCCAGGCCATCCCTCCACTCACCCACACCCCCTGTTATTCTGCGGCGACGGCAGCGCAGCCAAACCAGTGAACCCTTGTACTCCTCTCCGCTTGTGCATCCACTTCCGCGTCTTCCCCGGCTCCGTGTCGTCCCCTTCCTAGGCCTCGCCGTCGTCCACCGCCCTGGTGCTCTCGGCGCGGCGTGGTCAACGTGGTCAAGGGACAACTTCCATCGGACATGGACTGTACGTGGAGAGGCTAACAGTTGGGTCCATGGCAGCCGCAAGGTAGTGCCTCCTTATTACGCGCAAAATAATTATTCCTCCACCTTACAGCAGGGACCCACCGGACGGGCCACCGTATTTCGCAAAAAAATGATTCGCCCCCTGACTGCTGGGACCCACGAGCTACATCTTCGCACGCAAGGAAGTGCGTCCAAAAAAAAAGATTCGCCCCCCTGACTGCTGGGACCCACCAGCTACATCTTCGCACGCAAGGAAGTGTGTCCGAAGAAAAAACGATTCGCCCCCCGACTGCTGGGACCCACCAGCTACACCTTCGCACGCAAGGAAGTATGTCCGGGCAAAAAAACAATTCGCCCCCCTGACTGCTGGGACCCAACAGCTACACCTTCGCACGCAAGGAAGTGCGGCCGGGCAAAAAAACAAAACGATTCGCCCCCCTGACTGCTAGGACCCACCAGCTACATCTTCGTAGGCAAGGAAGTGCCTGACAGTCGGGACCCACCTGGTCGAAGCATACATAGCGTTGTCATTCTGGTCGCGAAGGTCTACGTACATACTGGTCGATGTAGAGGCGCGCACGTGTCGTAGTAGAGGCGCACACGTAGCATGTACACGTACGTACAGCGGCGAGGGTGCAAGAAAGAAAATACGGCCACGTATGTGTACATACGGGCAGGGTCTCAAACGCCTACTCGCGCATACGTATGGCCAGGGCTCGTGTACATGGCTGGGTCGTACTAGAGAAACAACGTCATCGTCGTGTTCATGGGGAGGCAACGGAATGCATCGTGTTCATGGGGAGGCAACGGAATGCGTCGTGTTCTTGGGGAGGCAACAGAATGCGTCGTGTTCATCGGGAGGCACCGGAATGCGTCGTTTTCATCGGGAGGCAACGGAACGCGCGGGAGCCAACCGGCTGGGTCGGAACGAAATGCGTGGTCGTGTTCATCAGGAGGGCTTGGACGGAACAGGCGATGGAAACGAGGCATGGCGTACCACATAACGGAGGAAATGGACCTCCTACGGTCGAAACGGGGGTCCTGTTGATCGAGAGGGGTGTGGTGTATCGCAAAACGGAGGAAACGGACCTCCTACGGTCAAAACGGGGGTCCTGTTGATCGGGTGGGGTGTGGCGTACCGCAAAACAGACGAAACGGACCTCCTATGGTCGAAACGGGGGTCCTGTTCATCAGGAGGGGTGTGGCGTACCGCAAAACGGGACTCCATGGGATATTGTTCATCTCCACCGTCGACCTCCTCCGGCCTCCACGGGCTACCGTCGACCTCCTCCAGCCTCCACGGGCTCCTGTTCATCCAGCCTCCACCGCACGCTACTCCACCGGCTACTGTTCAACCACCCCTCCACCGCCTACTATTCATCCAGCCCTCCACACCACGGGGTCTTGTTCAACCACCCTTCCACGGGCACCCCTCCACCATCTACTGTTCATCCAGCCTTCCACCACACCACGGGGTCCTATTCATCCAGAGGCAACGCCACCTCTCACTGCTCAGCTGGATTGATCGCTCACTGTTCATCCCAGAGGCAGCATCGATCGGCTTCAGTTACCAGCAGTAGCGAAGGAATCGCTCGATCGGGTTCAGTTAACATCCATCGATCGATTGCTTGGGTTCAGTAAGGCGTAGCCTGCAGTGCAATCGCTCGAGTTCAGTTAGAGCCCAATGCCTCGCTCGGGTTCAGTTAGAGCCAACACCTCGCACACACGCGCATATGTGTACGAGAGATACGCGCATCGCTCGGCCCCCAACCTCTCACCGTAACCGGGAACTCCCCAAAATTTTCCTCGCCCTCGCTTCTACCACGGTTTTTTCTGTCATGGACGGCCCAAAGAATGTCATGCAACTGCGTCTCGGGCCCGCCCAGGACGAAAAGCCCATTTTCTGTCATGATTTTTTGTCATAGAAGTAGGAGCCCACCACATCTATGATGATACCGGGTTTTGTCACAATTATCGTCATAGAAGTGTCATATGTATGACAGATTTTTTTTTCGTTCGGCCCAAAATGTCACGGATGTGTCTTTTTTTGTAGTGCGGGTACGCAATTTATGAAATGGAGGCTATGTAATCATATGAGGTAACACTTTTAAGTAGCGGACTACAATATCCATTTCTTTTGTGGGACTACAATATCCATTTCCTTTTGTGCGCCTCTACACTAACACGTCAATGCATTATGTTTGAAGTAAATAACCAATGTCACGAAATTATCTATTTACACGAGAAATACATCAGCTAAGCGTTTGATCCCTTTTTTTGTGAACGCGCCTCTACACCCATACGATTGGCCGCACCCGTGTGAACGTCCAAGTTATCGGCGCATCATCTCGAGTTATTGTCTTTTTTTCTGGGGTGGAGTTCACACCAGTTATTAACTACTGACGCGTGCCCCGTGTACACAGTCTCGCATGACCTTCCCATTAGAACGGTCCAAAATTAGTTGAAACTGGATACGAACGATCCTGCGGGCGGCAAAATCTCCCGCCTCCTTCTAAACTTTCCACCACCTAGTCTTTAGCATGCGAAATTCCCCTTTTGTCCTTGGTGCATGGAGAACAACAGTAACAATACCACCCTCATCTACATAATAGGTCGGGGCTGCTTTGGTAACTTCCGGTTCCCCCCACCACACGGCACCCCCATTTCCTCTCCCCCTCCCGCAAAAGTGACTAACTCCACAACACCAGAGCATCTTACATCACGTCGTCCGTACTTCATCGGCCTTTCTTCCCCCCCCCCTCTCGAAACTCTAGACTGCTCATCCACCAGCGTACCAGAGCCCATTCACTCCCAGCGGCGTCCACCTCGCCGGATCTGCTTCTGCGGTCGCATCTACCCCTCCTGCCTTCACTAGAAACAAGTAGACTGCTCATCCACCACTGTACCATAGCCCATTCAGTGCCATCCTTGTCCACGGCGCCGGATCTACTTCGCCGGTACTCTCGTCAACCACAGCGTATCTGCAGTGGCTCATTCGTACTCCCCACCAGAGACACTTTGTCCACACCCCCTGGAGCCGCCCCACCGACGCCCCCGTCGACGGCCTCTGATCCTCTTCGCCGACACCTTTCTCAAACCTACTAGAGCTGCTTCACCGACACCATTGTCAACCCTATCGGAGTAGCTTCGCCTATACCATTCTCAACACTATGGGGGCCGCTTTGCCAACTCACAAGTCCACAGCCACAGATCCGCGTCGTCGCACCCTCATCCAACCTACCGGAGCAGCTTCTGACGCCCCGTCCATGGTCACAGATCC